>NC_091392.1:119201104-119341104 GCF_032191515.1 Phaenicophaeus curvirostris | reverse complement strand
GTGCTCAGCACCAGATGGAAAGTGTAATGAGACAGGGAGGCAAAAGCACCAAGAGCGTTCGCAGTTTAATAGACATATTTCACACTGTCACAGCATCTTTGCTAGAGCTCAGTTCCCAGTTTAGGTATCTGAACAAGTGACAGACTGCATGGAAGGGCTGCTATAGGGAGGTGTCTCCACTCAAGCCATGCTCTCAAAAATCTTGATGATGGATGCAAATCACTTAGGCTCAAATTAAGAAAAGTATATTTAGGCACCTAGAGAAGTAAAGAGGCACTTAATAGGATTTTCAGAAGTACATAAGCAGATTAGGCACCCAGCTCCTATTGAAATCAATGCTGATGAAGCATTAAAAAAAAAATAATCTTGAGATACATTGGTGCTGTTACAGCCTGTGTGCAGAGGGTGAGTGGGCTTAAAGCAATGTTTTGTTAAAGATAAGTCTTACAAGTAACAGTGCACCCTGGTTGTACTAAGGCTCCAAAACTGTAGGAGCAAGCATTTAAGCTCCTGCAAAGGCTGAATTACACTTGCCTGTAGGTCTCTTCCAACTCAGGTCATTCTGTAGTTCTATGATTCTGTGAATAAAAGAGCAAACCCTGGAGGGAGAGGTAATGAGCTCTGCATGCATGCCTGTATGGGAGAAAAAGCAAGACTTTTGCAGAGATAGGGGCATGAAGTAGACGGAGCAATCACTGGATCTTCTCTCAAGAAAAGGCCTTGCAACAGCTCTTTTTTGGTTAAAGGGCTGGCTAAGAGGGACTAGGCAAAGAAACTGCTGGTTATTTGATTTTGACAGGGAAGATGCACTTTTGCAGTCCTTGTAAATAAGTGCGTTTGATCCAAAGATACTTGTGGTGAGTTTTTCTCCTGGACAGAAAGTGATTGTCAGGACCTGGATTTGGGCTCACTCTGATTTATACTTGGAGTATAATGCTGTGAAGTCAGTTCCCTGTTTTTTTCTGAAAAGCAGCTTCTAGTCTGTTGAACTGAAATTCTTATTTGCTTTACTGAGCAGTAGTGAGGATATGTACATTAAGGACTGTGAGGCACGATGGTAACTGGAGCCAATTAACTGCTACCCAAGGGCAGTAGCTCCCAGATGTGGGATATCAGACAACTGCAAACCTACAGAATTGCTAACAGATCACTCTTTATTCTCCTCCTGAGACTTTTAATTGGGGGATTAACACATGCTATTTTTAGTGAGTGTCCTCAGAACATTTGTCTTTTTCTATGGTGTACCAATCCCTCAGGGAGCATTGTTTGGGAAACAGTTTCTGCTCGAGGTGACAGAGAGGAGTTATCTCCCCCAAAATCCCTGTTGACATGAGTTGCTGATGCAGACAGTAAGCAAAAGATATGCATGGCATAACTGCACTGCCAACCGTATGAATAACATTGAATGAAGGAAGCAATCTCGGGACTGCTGACTCCAGCCTTGTACTGGTGGTTTCTAAAGTGAACTTGGCTATAAACCTCTGTTATGAAGAAGATCAAAGGAAATGACACGCTGGAGAACTATTAATTAATGATTATTAATGTGAAACATGCTAAAAGAGTCAGGCAAAAGAGGGATTTATGATTTATTGGCAAGCAGACAGCATTCAGCTGGGAAAGTCCCATCTTATTAGCTAGACAAGAAACCTGGAGATAGGGAAGAAGACTTACCTGTGTTGTGTCTCACCTGATCAACACCACTGAAAACTAGTAGGGACAAATTTCTAGATGCTTCCAGGAGAAAGGAATTCTAAGTTCTTCTGGCTTTTGTGCTTCATAGTACTTTTCCTATAGAAGTTATATCCTTCTTACCTGACTCTGGTGGTGAAGTATCTGATGCATTGTAGTTCTTTGCTTACCCAGAATGAAAGCAAAAAGGAACACTGATAAACGATGGATGTCTGTATTTACTTATGATATTTTCTCTGGGTTAAAACTGCTGAATTATTAGAGTTATGTTGATAAAGTCCATGTGACCTCATGGAACAGTCTCTTTCTCATTTAAGGAGAAATCAGTTTGGCAATTTGCCATCTGACTAGCAGGATATTAATCAGACAACACCTAGGGACCAGCACCACTATATTGCTTTTAATCTTTTGACCAGTAAGGAAAACAGGAAGAAATCCATTTCCCTCAATGGAATAACCAGCTGGTACAGAGTAGTTGCAGCTCAGCTCAATTTGGGAGTAAATATTTATCTTTTATCTGGGTAAATGAGAGAGCAACGCTACTTCCCAGCTGCCATGTAGCCGGGTGCTGCTCATGCTCTCAGTGGGGCTTCTGCAGGTCTTTGTCTCCTGGAGACACATATTAATAGCAGAATGTCACCTTGCTTTGGGAAAATGTATAGCCTTGTTCAGATGTGCCTAGAAAGGAAAAGTCTGTTTGACTGTGCCAGACAGTCATATAGGGTGATGACCACAGACAGTGTTTGAGATCAGATTTGCAGCCCACATGCTGTGTAAGTGCTGACCCAGGGAAGACAGGAGGGGGTTTCCACAGCAGTGGGGTGCCCACCAAACAGAGACCAAGCCATGAATAGGGGCTTGGTAGTGCGATCTGTGGGATCTGGTTTATTTGTCTCCAGATAGGAATACATGAAGTAGAGCTAGGAATGTGTTGTATTTCTATGTACTTGCAGGACTATCCTTTAAGGAAGGTGGAGATGACTCCCTGAGTCTGCAGGTAGTCCTGCAGCAGCTGAGAGGGGTGGCGAAACTGCTGTCTGACCCCACCTATGTTGGCAACGAAGAAGTCCAGGTCTACTAAGGGTGGGAGACCATGGCTGCTTGGATATTGTTGTAATTTTCTCCGCTTCTCTGACGTGTGAATGTCCTGTAGAAACCTCTAGGGAGTCTGTGGTGGGGTTCAGGCCTGAGCTAGTCTTGTCTTGTTTCTATGTGCTCAGATGAGGAAAAAAATGTAATTAAGACCAGAAGCGAAAGACTGAACAGGAAAAGCTCTGTATATCCTAGAGCATGTACATAGAGGCAAGTGGCTCAGTTCTCCTATCTCAATGCTCTTCTCCAGGATTCCTGCTGGGAAAATCCATTCTATTGATGTTTCTGGTAGGACCATTTGTTTCCCACATGGGCATAGACCATCAAATCATTACTGAAGGCTCACTGCAGGAAATGGAGCCAGGGGTCTGGAGCAAACTAGTCCTGCTGCAGCCCTGAAAAAGAGCCAGCTATGTGGAAAGAATCATTAATTTTCCTTTCCTTCCATCATTAAATTTCCTTTCCACCCAGTGAATGAGGACGCTTTTACTTGGAGAAGAAAGGAAAAGTGTTCTTTTTATTAGCTTTGTCCAGAGAAAAAGCAAATCTTAGAGGTGTCCTCTGGCATGTGACTCCTGTTTGGTTTCAACCAGCTGAGCTGTTTTCAAAAGCACTGGAATGTAGTTTCAGCAATAATTCGTAAAAAGAAATGGAGGCAATGAGTATATTCTGCTGTAAGGGTGAAAACCCATACATTGTGGCTAAGATGTCAAAGAAAACAGATTTAACAAATTAGTGTGAATCTTGGGAGCTGAAGTCCTGGAATCTGTCTCTGCCTTGAATGTCGGAAAATTGTAGCTATTGCCAGATGGGGGGCAGTACTTTTCAATTTCAGACAACTGACTCAAACTCATCTGATGAACCTTTTGCACTGCTGCTGAAAAACATTAATTTCCCACCATTTCTTTTATCTTATTGCTCAGAATGCATAACTACTAAATTAGACATGAAGCTCTTGATGTAAGCTAGCATAATCCTTTTACTACTGAAACATTCTATTATATAGTATTTTGACCACTCTGTGTGTGAAATTACTGTCTAAAATGTATTGCTTAAAATTGATATTTGCCCATTTCAGGCTAAATCTGTAAAAAAACCCAGAAGGAAATTATACAAAATAAAGCAAATTACTCTTTATTGGCCAAGGTGGAAAGCACTTGAGTTCTACATAGTTTCAAAGCACTTTTGGAGGAACCGAAACTTTGCAGTGTCATACTACAATGGTGTCATTTTTCATAGGCTAGTTAAGTTATTTTCATGAGACAAAGAAATGTCTTACAATGACACTGTACATGAATAGTGTGCTTGCATTATGCTAAGATCATGGAAGCACGCTGTTCAGAAAGAGCTGAGTTTGGTAAAGGCCAATACACAATAATGACTGATGTTTTGATAACACTTCAGCAGCATACAACAAGGGTTGAGGTCTCTACTGCAATAATGGGTAGTCATCAAAGATCTCAGAAATTAAGCCATAAAAAAAAAGGTAGCATTTTTGGAAGTGTTCTGCTTTTCCCAAACTCACTGAGATTGGGAGAGGGGACTTAAACTAAGGGCAAAGATTGATGAGTATTTATGGAGCTGGAGGTACCTGCTCTCTTTTACGTCAGCTCTCAAGTCTGCTGAAAAGATTCCCATTGCCTTTCATCCTTTGGAGCCGTCCATATATAAAAGAATTACTTTATTCCTAACTCTGGTATCGAGTCCATTGAGAATTCTGTGTGAGGAAACTTAGAGTCATTCTACTGATATTCATGGGCATATTTTTCTGGAAAAAGAAGTTCCTGTTGTATGTTGTCTTCTAAGAGCAAAAATCCTTAAAAAGATCTGGCCCTCCACATCACATAATTTGCTTATACAATAATTTTCTTCTTCTGAATGAAGACAAGAAAGAGTTTCCTGTTATATTTCAGGGAAGTCAGGTGGTGTGCAGAGTAAATATGTCAAATAATGGAGTTCTAGTGTATAGCAACAAAGTCAACACTAATAAAAGTCTGCTGTCTTTCTAAAATGATCTTGTGCATTAGATTGTCAGATGCTCTAGGACTTGTAATCCAAGGAGACAGGATGCTACCAAGGCAATGACATGAGGCTAATTAAAATATCAGATAACACAAGTTTAGAGTTTTTTAAACAGATCTCCGTGTAAGAGAGCAAGATCTTCATTAGCCACAAACTTAAGTTTTTCATAAAGATAATTGTAACAGTTTTGTACATCAAGTCTTAACCTCTGCTGCCTACAAATTTGGACTGATATATCAAAATACGTATTGCCTTTAATGTTCTTGTCAAACCTGAGCTGTGATGCATGAAGTTATTCCCTACTTGGAGAGATGCTTCTGTGAAACTTAGCTAATAAAAACATGACACAGCCAGTGACTGATGTCTGTTCTCCCAGGGCGTGTTAGTGTGGGACGAACACTGCATACACATCCTCTTCTTGACACTGAAAAATGAGACACATCTAGTAAAAACCACAATTTATGCTCCAATGGTCTTGCAGAGACCTTCTCATTTTATTTCTCCCTCCTCACACACCTATTTCACCTCTTGACTCTTCTGCTTCCCTCTCTTTTGGGCCTACAATTAATCTTGCAATGAGTTCCCTGCTGCCCCTGAACTTGTCCTATGTTTGTGCAAGGGCCCCTGGCAGGTTCTGGGCTTGCTCTGTGGGAGATATGAGTCTGCTTTTTGCCAACTTGGATGATAAGGAAGAAAGAGCTTGTCCAAGTAAAATAAAGATATCCTTAAAAATTTGAAACAAAACTCAGCAATGAATCCAAATCCCAATTCCAGCAACCTGGTAATTTGTCAGTGCCAGGCGTCAGCCCACTATTAGTCTTTTTCTGGATAGAGATGACAGAACTCTGTTGACAAGCTGTAGGACTTATTTCGGGAGCTGGCACCTGGCTCCCTGGCATGTTCCCCTGATGCCTGTGTCACACTTCTTGAAGCTGCTTTTGGCTCTGCAGAGATTACAGCCTGAGTGGGCTCTCTGGTGTTCCCCAGCCCACCTGCTTGGGAGCCTTGCTATTTATTTCTTATAATTAAGTGTCTATGCACCACTGCCCCCAGGTCCATCTAACACTGCGCCAGCAGTACAGATGTCCCACCGCTCACACATGAGGAACATGAGTGGGAGGTTTCTTACACATCCCTGGATGTTGGAAGGTGCTTTTGCCTCTGCTTTAGCCTCTCCCTTCTCCCACATCCCTCTACCCCATTTCCCAAGTCGTTTGCTTTTGTCCTTGCTTAAAGTGTCACGATCAGTGGCACGGGACCACTGAGTGCCTCCCCAAGGCAAGAGCCTGATCCATCCCGTTCTGTGAAAAGCCATGTCATCTGATCTGGAGCTTTACTGCTCCTGCTGCAAGAAAATATTTAGCATTTTAATATCTTTTCACATTTTTAGAAATAATTTATGTATGAACATACACACTGCTTAGTAATCATTTCTCAGATGAATGTGGAATTTTTCTAAAATTAAACTACCATTCTTTTCTCTTCACACTTGGCTGTCATATCTTTCTTAATGCAAATCAGTCATTGACTAGAGACACCTACTGTAAGAAGCTATTTTAGCTGTCTGATTGGTTATAAATTGATTTCAAATGTGAAGACCATTTTGGTGAGATAAGTTGGGATTGGTAGGGAATGGAAAAAGTAATTCAAAGGGGAAGTTATGTATTTGAATGTAAGTGGCTATTTACCTCTATCTCAGAGCAAAGACTGTAATCCAGGGGTTCTATCTCTCTTTCCTCCTGCTTTAAATCTTAGACCACAAATCCCCTACCCAATCTGGTCCTATATGACGCAGAGCCCCTGAGGATCAGAGGCAGATACACTAGGGCAAAGGAAAATATTTCCTGTTTCAGTCTCCATTTGATATAGGGTGAAAGGAATGGAGGAGATTATCTCTAAAGGAACCTGGCTACTCTTCTACTCTGAAGCAAGTCCCTTAACACAGGAATGAAAAGGAATCCATTATAGTTAGTTTCAGGGAAACCTCTCTCCACCACTGTATTTCCCCCCTACTATGCTTCAAGTGCTCTTCAGAGGGAATATTCCCATTTTCTGGGCAAAGAATATGGCTTTGCTAACACAGTGGTGGTCTGCACAAAGTGACAGTGAAGCAAAGGAGATTCACTGGGTGCAACTTGGGAAGCTGGAGAAATGAGAACTATTTTCTGGTTTCTTTTTTCCTGCTCTTTGTTCTTTAGGGCCAAGTCTGATAGTGTCTGCTGGGGCTTGAACAAGGACCTTAATTTTTGAGGCATGTCTGACTGATCTCTTTGGATTTTTTTTTCCTGTTGCTTCTGCTGCCTGTTCTTAGTATGTAATTAAAAGTATGCAAACAGTGGCTGACTTCTTAAATGAATTCAGTTTGAGTGAACATGCTTAAAACTGTAATGTTTGCATACTGTGCCGATGTGAACAATAGTAATCCTGGTGTGAATATAGGGCAAGAGTAAATTTGGAGACCACACAGATAAATAAATACAGAAATCAACTTGTATCTGTAAGTACTTCTGTGCTTTGCTGATTTGTTCAACCATTTTGTTTCCCATAACAAATTACAGCTAATCACCACTTCTCTGTTTTTGATTATTTATGATCAATCCACCTTGTCAAAAATTCTGAATAGTGTTAAACAAATGCATTTGAATAAACAAATGCATGTAACAGTTGCAGCATGTTTGTACATATTCAGAGAGGAGAAAAAAACCTTGATAAATCAAATCAATTACAAATTGCATGTTGCTTGCAGAGCTCTATTGTCCCCTGAATGCTCACAACTAGGAGTTCAAAGTCGAACATCCTTTGTTACTTCCATGAAGTTTAAAGCAGCATATTTTTTAATGCCTAGACTTGCAGTTTCTTAGATGTGTGCAGGATTTTCTAATGTGCTCCATTTAATAGAAAATTCAGGGCAGTTATAATCCTCTACACTTGAGTTAGAAACAGAGTGCAGCGATCAGATTGCAGTTTTGGAGTGCCAATTGCTAAAAAAAGTGATTCTTCACCCCACCTTCCTCCTTGCACTTATTAAAAGCTACTCTTTGCTTGGCTTCTAACAAAGCTCCCTGGGAACCCTGCCCTGCAGCCTGCATGGTGGGGAGGTGTGATGCCTTTGGCAAAGCTGCATGACATAGCCTAGAGCCACCCAGTCCTACCACACTGTAAAGGGAAACCACTTCCCTGTTCCTTCTGACAGCTCATCACATCAGCTGTGCTTTAAGCCTCTTGCCATCCCTTTGCATCTTTTCTCTAACCTATGAAAGTCTGTTTTATTAAAAATTCAGAACTGGTGCCTAGGCTACAAGTGAATGCAAATACTTCACTTAGGCATAATTGCACAGGAGCAGTTGCAGAGGGGCAGCCTAAGGGGCTATCTCCCCATGGCCCTGTTCTGCAGCAACAACCAGTGGGGTGAGGAGGGCTGGCCCTGCTTGTTCCCCTGAATCAGGAGTCAGATGTGCTATTTGCAGCTGGAAAGGAAAGGATGACTCTAGGTCTGTAGCTGTGCACTATCCCATGATGCAGAAGCCAATTCGCCACTGCACCCCACACTCTTGAAATGCAGCATGGGCCATCTGAGAAGCTGGTTGTGACATTTCCAGACTTTTCATCGCACTGTTTGGCAGGGTATATTGTGACTGTCTTGTGGTTACCCTGTGGGGATGGAGTGCCTCTAGGTTGTATGCACTACTGCAAAGCACTTAGGCATCTACGTGTGTCTCCCATGTCAGAATTGCCCTTGTGAGGCCATGCTTCCTTCAGGTTCTTCCTCCTGTCTTGGGAGAATAAGTCTTGTATAGACTGAGAATGTGCTCCTTGTGACCTGCGACCATGACAATCTCATATGTGGAGCTCTGCCAAATCACCAGCCTGCAGCTTCCTCTGCTTGGCTTATCTGAGTGAGGAACTTCAGCCTGATGGTTGGGAACAGGTGGATGCGAGTGCTTCTCAGGTCACACATTGCACAGTCTCATGCCCAGCCTCTTCCTTTCTGCCATTGTTTTCTTCTTGGTTGCTACCTTGGATACCAGGGTGTTTCTGTGGTTGCAGTGATGAGTCTGCAATTCCAGTCCAGTTGCTGGTAGTCAGGCATTCTGCTATACATAAATGTGTGCACATATATGCATTGAACTCTCTGGAAGCTTGTACAGACCTGTGGCCATTCCAGTATCTGACTTTCTAGTTTTTCTCTGGCATCCAGATCCTGACTTATGGTATCCCTGATAGCTGGCTCCCAGATCCCTTAACCTACGTGGGACACAGGACTGATGTTTCCTAGGGAAACACACACACAAAGACACAGAGGTGTGTTCAATTGCTGGCACGCCAGACACATGGGCCCTCTGACCCATGGCCTGACTCCATCTGCTGCACAAACACTTCTGTACACACACACATGCATGCACACATGCATACTGAACAGAGTCCTTCATCCAGTAAAGCAGAAAAACAATTTAACTTGAAGGCTGTGGTGAGCAAAAAACATACTGACCAGCAGCCTTTTTACATGCAACTAGCTCCTTTTATTTACTCCCCTCTGTATTTGTTTCTTCACAAGCTACCTTGACACTCCTGTTCTTGCCCTTTGTCTTTACATTTAATATCCCCTAAATTTCACACATTCCCACTAATACCTTCAGAAGATCCTGCACTAAGTTTTACACCATCCTCCCAATGCTCATCCCATAATGAGTCCCCTACACCTGCAGGCAGTAACTCTGCTCAGTCTGCAAAGCTATCTGGTGAGAGCACTTCCATAGACTCCAACACCCAGGCTGTGCCTGGGCAGTCCTCTGCCAAAATCCTTGGGAATAGCCAGATCCAGGTGCTCTTTGCTTCCTCTACCTGGTACATTCCTCTCCCCATTTCCCGTCCTTTGTTTTTATGGTGATTAGTCCTTCATCGTGTAAACTAACAGATCTGAGAATCTGGGTGTCTCTCAGAAGAGCAGTTCCTGCATTTACAACATTAACTGCCAGCAGACTCATAGTTCGATGTTCAGAAGTTGTGTGACTTCTGTCTCTTCCATGCTCCTTTGATAGGCTTCTTCAGTCAATACAGTTATACAGGCACATGTGGAAAAAATCAACTCCCAGAGCTCATTTTGCTGCTGTTGTTTAGGGAGTCACGTTTTGAGGCTAACAAGGAATGTGAATAGCTTTCAAATATTAAGCCAGATGGGGCATCATGTGTCTCATTCAGTAACTTCGGAGAGGAGGACAACCCTTTAGTCTTGGTAGAAAATCTATTAACCACTTCCGCGTAAGACATGGAGCTGCTACTAAATATACTTCCTTCTGTACAGAGAACATTAAGGGAGAGCAATGCTGATAGCCTTCAGGAGGCAGCGAGGAAGGAGAGCTGATATGGCATAGATGGAGTTTTTCTACTGCCATTTGTAAGACTATGTCCAGAAAGCCTGTAATTTATTGCTGTGAGATAGAAACTGAACAATCCACATCGGAGGCAGCCTTCAGGGGTAGGAGTGGGACAGGCCCTCCCCCATTACAGACCAGCAGAGCTCACCAGGGGTGTAGTACATGCAGGAAAGCACCTTGTAAAGACACTTTTCATTGTCGTATTAAAAGCAATTTAACAGCACAAGTTCTATGCTTCAATCTGGAAAGACGTTTTGGGAAGCCACCATTGTACAGACTACTTGCCCTCTGCCATGTCGCCCGCAACAGACAGGGACATTAGGTACCGATGACTTTGGATATATTTGAGATCCCACTGTAAAATGTTTTTGATTATACTCTTCGTGCAAAGGCCGTGTGCATTAATGCATAGGCTATATGGAAACATTCCTAGGACGGTGACTTCAAAACCATTTGCAATCTTCTGTTTACTACTGGCATATGTTTCCAAGAAACATGTTTATGAGGAATATGTGTAGAATTTGGCACCATAGTTTGAGGCTTTATCCAATGACTGCTGAAGAGATGGTGTAATACCTGTGTTGTCAGGCCTGACAGAGTAGGAGATGAAACTTCTTTATTAGTACGCGATTAATTCCTTTCTTGGCTAAAGAATAGTCATATTTGAGGTTGCCCAGTTGGAAGAGATGCTTAAACGGATTAACAATGTTTTTAATGATATCTTCCAAGAGCATTCTGACTCATTCCTTTACAATTACTCATTTTTATAAATAATCATAGAATCATAGAATAACCAGGTTGGAAGAGACCCACTGGATCATCAAGTCCAACCATTCCTATCAAACACAATGCATCGGTTTAAAGTGTAACATGGATATCTAAAAGGTGTTTGAAATGAAAACCTAACAGCATTTTGTATTTCTTACATTCATGTCTTAGACTTTATGTTGCAATGAATGTAGTTGTCCAGAGAAGCAGATCAGATGCGATGTATAAATTCCTTTTTTGTATAATAAACTACTTTGCAAGACAGTTAGCCAAACAGCTGCCAGAGTCATCTTAAAAATGACTGATGCTTACCAGAAGAACAGAAGCTCGTGAGAAATACGCTGGTGCATCCAGTGCAAGCATAAAATCCATGTTCACAGATACTGGTTGCAAGACTTGACAGTGGAGAAATATTGAATGAGTAAGTCCTCCTCCCATTCTTGGTCAAAGACTATGAAAAATGTTTTACAAAGATAAATGATATGACATCATTCTCTAGAGCATGAGCACATGCCTCTACTTCAAGCTAAACAGCAACTATGAGGAAGTCGAGTTCTCAAACTTTGTAGCGTGGAGGCAGACACAAAGATTAGTGTTCGAGCTTCAAGCCCCAAATGGTGCATAAAACCAGTCATAATCACCGCTGAAAATAGCGATCTTTCTGAGTTCTGCAAATATATTTATTGCCAGTGCTCTGGAAAACTGGAGCATAGACCTGGGAAAGATTCATATGGAATAATAAAGTATATATTGGCTTGAAACTTGCACGTACAAGGCAGTGATTTTCTATGTGCCTTTTAGAGATGCAATGTTGATGTTTCTGAAGAAGGCAGTTCTGGGAAATTAAAACCTATGCAAAGTAAGTGGACTTAACAGTATTTCGCTGAGCTTGGGCAAACATGGGAGCTTTCATTCCACCTTTCAAAATCTGTAGTAATTCTTGAGTCATCTGTGTACCCCTGAAATTGCAACAGCTGCTATCAATGACTGCTGTTAGCAACTCTGCTGTGACAAGTAGAGTGACATAGGTTCTGGTTAACTTTTGCTGTATGAAGAATATTTACTCCAGCTGGTGCTGACGGTATTCTACCAAGCATCAGTTTGGAAATAATGCTTGTAACAACAAGTTTGTTGCTATCCCCACCTTAACAATGAGTCGCTAGATAACTGACGCCAAACAGAATGCAGTGGGGGACATCGGCACTACAATATACAAACCTACCATGTCTCTTACAATACACTGTTGCACCCTTTGCTGCCAAAGTAAGGACTCGATGTATCTTACTTATGAACTAATATGGAAATAAATACACAAGCTGCAAAACCAAGGATGCAATTGAAAGATGGATTATCAAGAACAAGATGTAGCTCAGAATAATTTCCCTGAAGACATAGAAAGAAAAAATAAGGAATGGGAATCAGGAAATATGAGGGGTGGTGGGGTGGTGGATGTGTGTGTATGGAAGTATTATGTGGTAATTTCTTGTATTTGTTAAGAATTTCTCTTGAGCTGTACATTTGAAAACTGAAAAACAATGTTTCCAAATGAAAAGATGCTGCCTTTAGATATATTATCACCATTAATAGGCTATCGCTTAGTAAAGGTTATATCTAGATGAAATCTATAGAGAAAATGACAAAGTTACCATGAAACCACAGCATTACTCTGTCATGTCAGACAGTGACAAATAGCTGAAGTTTCTTACCTTAGTTCTTGACTAATAGCCTATCCATTCTGTCATCAATGAAGCTGGCCTTTGATGAAGGCCTGAACACGTGCTCTCTAGCCATTAACATTTTGTGGTGGGCCTATCTGAAGGTTTCGATGTGTATTTTGGTTGTTGGAGCTGTGTTACTTGCTTTATTTTTGCTAGCCTGGTATAAGGCATTTTTATTATGATTTGTTGCAAATATGCCCACATTCTATGTAATTGGCCTGTATGAAATAGATGTAGAGTTACTGACAGTAATAGAAATGTAAATAACAATAGTATAAAATGATAGTAATTACTAATTTACACCTACAAAGAGCATTGTCAAAATATTTAGGCAAATAAAACTCTGGTTGCTTCTAGAAATATTTTTTAAATATACATTTATCTGTAGACCTTAATCCACCCCTGTTTCCAGCTGAAATTGTGCAGCATAGAAGCTGATTAAAATTCTCTAACAGTGAACCTACAGGTTGAATCCTGTTGTTGTGTTCTTTTTTATTGAATAGTAAAATGATGAACTGTGTATGTAATGTGCGATAGAGCAATATTCTTTTATTTAATTTTGCAATTTAAAGTTAAAAATATTTTGGTTAATGGAATTTGAAGATAGTATTAGGGGGTTTATTATCTATCAGTGATTTACATAGCAATGGGTTTGCATTGTAAAACATGGAGTTAGAAAAATTGACATACTGTCTCCTTAACTCTCAGGCATTGGAAAATTGCCCTTGTTTCTTTTTTAATAATGCACATTGGCTGGTATATATAAGGTACAAACCATGTATAGATTCATTTAGGACTCCCAGGTGGGAATATTTGAGTATGTTTTCAATGAAGAATCTATTATCCCATAGTAACTGAGAACATTACATATGAAAAATACGGCATCTACAATGAGTCATCTTAAATCCAGACAGAGCTGGCTCACCCTGCCAGACCTTTCTGAGCTAGTCACAGCCTTCAATTACCAAATACTTTTTTCAATGATATTTGTTTCTCAGATGCTCTAGTTCGATGTTTACCTAGTAGTCATGATAATTTGGCAAGTTCCTCTAGTAGATGTGGTGATGTTTTATTGCTAAAAAGCAGAATTTTAGATAAAAATCTTGCTGGTTGCATTATTTCACAATTTTTTAAGATAACTCATCCAGTAGACTGTAAATATTCCAGGGCAAAGACTTTTACATTTGTATTTGTAATTTTTCAGACCAATGAGACAAGAAAGTCCATAAACAACAGCAACTAAACGCTGGTTAAGTTCAGATTATAGGCTGAATAAGAAATTCAGTCTACAATTTTGCTTTCTAAGCATAGTTATGTAAGATTTTATGTGGCAATTAACATAATAGCAGTAAAAATTTTAGTGTGATCCCATGCTAGGAAATTATCCATAATCAGTCTAAACCAAATACTTTTAAGGACTTTCTAGACCTTTAATTTATTAACGTAAGTGCTATTGTTTTATTCTGAGAAATCTAGTCAACACGTTAATACAATATTCTTCTTAAAATCTGATATAAAAGAATAAGTGCTTACTAGACTGCATCAGCAACACACATGGAGGCAGGATGGAGGCACTGCTGTTTTATCAGAAGAAGGCGTAGTTCTGTGATAGTGATTTAATCAATTTCTAAAACACATGAAGATAAAGTATACTGAAAGCCTGAAGATGAAGATAATAAGAGTTGCTGAAGCTCAGAATGCCAGAACTTCAGCACTGAAAGATAAGCAACACCCTTTTACTCTTCAGGTATGTTACATGAGGCTGCCTATATGAATGAAAACAGTGAGAAGTCATATTTTCAGCATTTTATTCTTATTTGTATTATTACTTTGAACACTGGTCTATTTAATTATGGCAGCAGACACTGGCAGTACTGTACAATATGTGTCTGCACAATATGTGTACTCTCACATTTTGTTCTTGCAGAGAGTGAGATTTGTATTTTTTAAATTTAAAATTAATAGAGAAATTTATAGGATATTCAATAACTGAAATTCTTAAAAAGTCTTCTTACAAGGCATGGAGGGGTTCATAGTTCAAATGTACTGTGTAATGTCACGGAAAGTGTAGATTCTTTCTTCCCCTCTTTGTCTCTCCTCAGTAATGTAGGGACATTTCTTGAACAAAGAGTAAGTGACAGACAAACACATGTGTTTTTTACCTTGCTCAAAAAATTGTCAGTCATCTGCCATATGGTAATACCATGATATGAGCTACAGTCAACTAACGATTGTTGCTATCAGGAAAACAGAGACATTTATGGAGGAAACCCACAGATGATGCAAGCTTTGGTCTGGCCTGGTATTTTTTTCTTCCTTCACCTCTCATTTTGCACATGAATATGCACACATATTATGTCTCTCCAGGCCAAAAACTAAAATGAGATGACTATAACATAGGGATATGACTCTGAGAAACACTAAAAAAAATCCTGGGTGCCTGTGAAACCCAAATCCCTTTTTCCAGTGAGATCTGGGGAAAGCCAAGTGTCTTAATGACAGGTTTTAGGCTTTGCTGGCCTGCGTGTCCTCTTCTGAGTGAGATGCCATCTTAAACAGCTTTCGCCTCCTCTCCACTGACTCTCCTCCATCCTTTCTCTCTCTGTCTCATTGCCAACAAAAGTTTCTGAACATCTGAAAAATAATCTGAAATAGTTTTTTCTGTGATTTTATGTTTCCAAGCTTGGCCATTCTGCTGCAGCTGATTGGTAAGACTATCCTGCATTTGAACTCCCAGAAGGCCCAACTACAGCAGGAGCCCTGACTGATTTGTCATTCTTGAGTTACTGCTAAGTGCTGAGGTGACCCAGGAAAACTTCAGTACCCGTGTGGGAACCAGCTGGCAGCTGAATGGCAGCCTTGAACATGCTGTTAGAATATGAATGATAGTCTTAAGGTAAGCAAAATGATCGATTGATGTCAAAGAGGCTTTACGGATATTTTCTCCTTTCTTGCTGGGGAAAGTCAAGACTCAAAGGTGAGCCTTCTGTTCTGGAAGAAAAAATAGAGCTGGACACTGCCCATTGCGGACAGCTATTGTCTCACAGAGGGATATAATACATGGTTTTCACACCTGCTTAGTTTTCCCCAAGTCAATGAAATGAGAATCTGTCCTTTTCTTCTGATAACCTTTGAAAAGGAGTCAGGCTTGCCAAAACCTCTGCCAATACACCAAAGGAAAAGAAAGCAAGGAAATATGTTTTGGATCAAACAGTAACATTCTGTTGTACACATCTAAAACACAGCGGAGGGAACACAGTGCTGCTTTTGAATATGACTAGCGACATGAATCATGATATCAGCTCAACATTTGTCCAGAAAGTATAAACCACTAGTATTCAGGCAGCTAAACCTTGTTTATAAAAGCTGTATAAAGAAATGTGCATACTGCAGCCTTGTTTGTCTTAACGGTCCAGTTTCTGGGTTTTCCTTACATGCCAAGTAATATTTTTTGTGTTCTTTCCATTCTTTTTGAACACGGAAATTGTATAAATTACACTTTAATTACATTGCGTAATTGTGTGTCACAATAATAAAAGAAAAGTTCCACCTCAAATAGAGCAAAACGTTGGCAGCGTAACCAAATTTGACATTGTCATGGATTTGGGTTGGCAACATTGATGGTAATAGGCAACAAATCATTTAATGTAAATTTAGCACTAGACATCAAAAAAGTGATGATTGGTACCTCAAGAAGACTGTGGTCAGTCTAGTGAAGATCATACAGAGTTTTGCAAGTCAGTTGACTGACTCTGGGGTATGATGTGGCTTGGCAAGTGTTTGGCTTTGTGGTGTTCAGAGAAGAAGTTGAGGGGTTTATATTGCCTGTCTGATGGCCCTTTGGGTAACTCCTAACACTCTCGGATGCTTCAAACCAAATCTGGGAAGGGACAGTATTTCCAGCAATCCCAATTTATGAATCAAGTTTTGAAAAAATCCAGGCAATTTTGAAGAATAAAGAGGTTTTCTTCGTTACTTGTCTGGACAACTTAGTGCTCTGTGTTGGTTTTGGTGGTACCTCAGCTAGTCAGGAGGCATGCATTGGCTGGCAGACTAGCTCTCCAATGTGTACTTCTAGCCTAGCCCCAATACCTGTTGTCTCCTGCCCCAGGAGCCAGGCAGAAAAGGGCAACAAGGTCATGAAGGATAAATAAGTGGGTTCAGCAGAAAGCCGGGGAGATGTGAAACCAATTGGAGACATGGCAAAACAAAATGTTACAAGGACACGGAGGGTACTATGAAGGGATGCAGGGGACTGGTGAACTTATGATACTGGAAGCAAGGGGCTATTTGGGGTGGAAGGTGAAAGCTGTGGGATGCTGAACTGCAGGAAATCAAGGTTCAGTAGTTCTGCTCCTCAGGGAACAACTTGTCTTCAGGCTTGACAATATTCCATTGTGGTTAGATATGTCTGAAGGGACTGGTTTATTGCTATCATTATATATGGATCTCTTAAAGATACTTATCTTGGAGGTTGCAAAGGGGTTCAGATAGCAATGGCAGGCTATAAATGGGGAGGAGAAGGATGTCAGGCTTAACAATAGGGAGGAAGAAAAACTAAAATAATAAATATTGATTTGGAGTATGTCTTTTATTATCTCTGAGTGAACAGGAAAATGTTATAATAATGTGATCTTTATGTGAAACATAAATTATCCATGTGAAGCTTTTCTGCATTGGTGTTGACTAATCAACGAACCATTCTGGGGAGCTGTTGGCTATACTGTTCATTCAACAGCCTGCGTTTGTTATCGTAGCTCATCGTATTGCTGTAGGCTGTACATTTTTATTAGTTTATAGCATTTTGTGGGATTTGTGCCCTGGACTCAAGGAAATCACTTTTACCAGATGGTTCAGATCAGTAAGAGTCTTGTCCTGGTTCAGTGATCCTTCAGTCTGTTCCCTATTGCACCATGTTGTATAGCTGAAAAGAGCTAAGTAAATCTTGATGATAGCAGATGTTTTATAAAGTTCAAATCTTTTGTGTGGATTCTGACCATATACTGAAAGTGAGTTATAATGGTAAAACAAGCATTGGATATTCAAGTGTTGCATTAACCTATCTGTGAGAGACATTTTTGGAATAAGAAATGTAATTTTTGCATCTGAAATTTATTTGGACTTCATTCCTCTATGACATCTCTTTTGTGAGTGACCAGGGGATCTGTGTATGGACAAGCCTAGTGAATTTGATGTTACAAGAAACAGTTCCAAGAGGGGATGTCAGCAGAAAAGCAGGGTGGTGTCCGTGACCTTGAGCTTCTTCCCAAGAACCCTGAAACAGCATTGGAGCCAAGGCATGGGCTACACCAGGAGCTCTGTAGAGGACACAGGTTCTTGGCCATGTGATGTTACAGAGTGTGTGTGTGAGAGCTATGCAAGGCACTTTGCTTTTCATCAAGTGATTTCCTGTGAACCATGTCCCTCCCCTCATCCTTGTGCAATATGGAACTCCCACCTGACTCTATCTCCTTCCTGGGCCTGTGGATCCCTTCCCCAGCTAGCCTGATCTCATGTGCCCCTGCGAGTAGTGACCAATTGGTGACTAGGATGGGGAGAAGAGAGGGCCAGGGTTGGTTTATTGCTGCATTAGGTGGGACAGCACCTCTCCAGCTTTTCCAGGGAGGCTTGAGGATGTGAGGGTTCCCAGAAGAAGCCCTGAGATCTGCCCTGAGCCCCTCTCTGCTATCTGTGGTCAGCACAACCAGTCCTGCTTGAGGGACCTAAACCCATCTTCTGTGCAGAAAACCTTTTTCATTTTACTTTTACCCTCCTTCCTTAAAAACTTAATGAATTAAATTAACAAATCAGCATCCCCCCCCCCCAAATCTGCCATAATCGAGATGCGAAACAGGCAACTGTCCTTTCCCTCCATCGCAGACTCATACTGGGAGCTTCCCTTTAACAGAGAGTCTCCACTGTCCTGAACATGCAGCTCGGGGCTGCATTTCTCCTCGTTCAAATTGAGGTGTTAAGATTTCAAGACCCAGGGATTCTAGGGGCACCTCATTTCTTCAAATTCATTAGCAAAGCCACAGTATTTTTAATGTGCTTTTTTTTTAAAGTTTTCTACATATGGAATAACATGAAGAGGAAAATAAGATTTATTGTCCATAAAACATCCCCCAAGGAAAAGAGAGTAATGAGACAACTTGTAATACCTTAATAAACAGGTCAGATAGAGGAAATGTAAGTAACGGTGTGAATACTGAGTTTTTCTCATTCCAGACTGAAGAAAGAGAATTCGTCCAAAGAGCGAGTGCAGATATTCATCATGTCTTTTTCTGTGGTCTGGCAAAGAGATCATATAGCTAGTATCAACACTTTAAGATTTAATCAGATGTTCATGTCTTGGTTGCATATATTAAAGTGGATGCATGAATTTATTTGTGTCTCTTAGAGCTGTTACATCATGGTACATGCAGAAAGGCATGGTGGGTTCAGGGTACATTTGTGCCAGTAATTACTTATATGTGAGCTACACAGTTACGTTTTGTCCCATATATTTGTCCCATTTCCTTTTTTTTTGGAAAACTTTGCTCAGATTCAGCAATTATAGTGCTGTTCTGAGATAAGCCTAGCCAGAGCTACTGAAATCTGAGGTATTTTTTTATTTCCGTTGGTATTTTTTCTGTTCTGCAGATTTTGGGCAACAGGCTGACTGAAGAGATGCCTCTTCACCAGCTCGCAAGCATTTACATGGGATCTGAAGGATGATTTTCTTTTACATTTTCCACTTCAAAATTCCACTATTTTGCTTATTCAGCAAAAGCTGCAAGGCTCGGGCTAACTCTTTACTCTCTGCGGGAAGTCAGAAGGTGCAGAAGGTGAAAAGGTGCATTCACTTCTACTTGAGTTACCTGAATCATGTAAATGAACTCCTTCTTGGGCAGGGGCTGTATGTGACCTCCTGCAGCGCCCTCTCCCAGGCTGACCAGAGGCAGAAGGGAGCAGAGAACTGATGGACAAAGGCAGCAGAGAACTGATGGACTACATCAGCGTAGGGGAGCAGGGTGGCTGCACGGTGCTGACAAAGAGTCTGGCAGGAGATCCATGACCTGGCACCAGCCCAAGCCTGAGAGGCCATGAATCCCTTACGCTCACAGTGGAAAACATTGCTACCACAGCAGAAATCAGCTATTATATCTGTGTGCACAGGAGGGTAGCACAGACAAAGATCAAAGCCAAATTTAGTGGTGCAAAGTCGGATTGCATCATTAGCAATGAATAAAAGCGTGTTTTGTTGCAGATCTTTTTTTTTTGTGTCTATGACTTTCTTTTATACTATTTCTGCTCTCAACTTCATGAATTCTTGTACTTTTCATTCTGTTTACTGGTCTGTGAAATCTGTGTGCATGTGCGATTCTTTTCTGGTATAATTTTGATACACGATGCTGAATGTGCCAAAAATATGCTGGTGAAAGGCTTTGAACATGAAACACATTTGAAGGGCCTGAGTTCGCATGGTGTGAGATAATCAGATTGCTGTAAAGTCTCACACTTTAGATGTCTAAAGATGAGGACACAGAATCCGTGACCACTTAGAAAAATGTATTTCTCCTTAGCTGATCTCCTCCATTAAGAGCAGACACTGTAAAAGACAAGATAACTTGTGTAAGTTATTTTTCTTTATTAGAGCACTGCTGCTCTGAGTATTCAGGAAGTGTTGTTTCTACTGATGCTTATCACTATTGGTACTCCAATGTAAATAACCAGTGTCTGCCACAGTTAGAATTTTTTTTTCTGGGTGTTGTTCTGTCTGACAGTACACAGTTTTTCAAAAGGAAACTTCTAAAACAGTGAAGTCTGATGGCTTTGACATTTTAACAGTGTCAAATATTTCTTTGCAAATGGGCACAGTAAAATGAAAACTGAACAGGCACCTCTGCCCACACAAGCAAATTTCTTTTGCATTTTCCAGTGATTCTGCTGCTGGTTGCTATTGAAAATTTGAAAAACCTTTCTAGTGCTAGAAATGTGACACAAAGGAGGCAATGTTTAATTTTTCTTTTTAAAAGGTGAGGAAATTTCAAAATTATTAAAGGCAATAAAACAGAAAATGAAGAGCAAAACCAGAACTATTTTCATATGATCAATTTCACTGTGTCAGAGTGAAACAGAAAGAGGAAAAAAAACCTGAGGAAGACTCTCTAAGTATCTTGATTTTGATAGGTTTCACAATTAAATTGTTTTGTGAAAGATTCAGATTTTCAATAACAACTTGTCTTTTAAATCCAAGTCTTAATTTTCAGATAGTTCTGGGAATAAGCGGGATTGATTTTTTTTTGGAAAAAAGAATCCGTTCTAGATATAAAGTGAAATGTCTTTTGCTATCTAAAGAATTGTAAATTTGGACAGTTAAATTAGAAACAACTAATTATATGGTAATTGATTGTATGTCTTTGATTCCAGTAATCTCCCATCCCTGAAATATCAGCTAAAGTTGTTTGTTAGTAATAACTACCTTGTGCCTGTTCCTATAAGCCAAGACTGCTATATGCAGACATGAATAAAGACTATTAATGTTATACTTGCTGAATTTCAAGGAAATTTCTTGCAATGTGTAAAAGTAATCATGTACAAACGTGTTTGCGGATTGGGACATCTTCTTACCCAAATATATAACGCATTTTCCGGGTGGTAGCTATCTGATATTATGTCTATTTTTGCTTTAACACAATGAATACTCAGCAGCAGAGTAAGACTGCTCACTGCATTTTCCTTCTAATATTGTTCATGGCAGAAATCCAATTTATACAGTGCAAATAATCATTATTTCCAATAGGCCGACGATCTTTCCTGGTGAGAGCATAACCAATGTCTTCTACTACTACTGGTGTCATTCATGATATTTTAGTGATGTGAGCTGGCGTGTTAAATCCATTACCCATAGAAGGATTGTGGAAGGGGGGAAAAAAAAGGGAAAAGAAAGCAGGGAGCATGCCTACTGCTGGGAGGCACAGGGAATTAAAAGCAAATAACAAAGCAGGTAGAAAAATCTGTCAAGACAGGTTAATACACTGATGTACCATAAGCTTGTGGCCCTGGGAAAAGCCCTGCCATCGATGTCTTGGTGGTATCATGCCATCCCTGCACATCATTGCTGGGGAGTTCACTGTTGTTAAAGAGTACATTTAAGATGGGCTTGCCACAGTCTCGAAGTCCTTTCCCAGATGACTTCTGATGCATGAAGAAAGGATTTGAGCTGTGATTCCTTTCTCACCTGGAAGGCTGTAGGGAAGCAGTGCCAAGTGCAGCTCTTCAGCTGTCTTTTGAAAAAAATACTCTAGTAGGATGCTAAAGCAAGAGCGTGTTTTCATCACTGACTTCGCAAATGGGAGTGACTCATGTGCCATCTGTTTTGTCCCTCCACTCGATCATATGCGCTCCCTGTTTGTGCTGGAGAATGTATTTGCCATCTATTAAAGGGAGAGGAAACTTTGGAGCAGTCAAAACAAACATGCCTGACAAAGGCTGAAATTTTGAAAGGGGCTAGTTAGAAAGCTGCTGCCATTGACACTTTCCATTGAAACCTGTGGTTCTGGGGCAAGGACGTGCCAGATTACAGCCCACTGAAATCTTCTGACAACGGGTCAGGGTTTTCTGAGTGTCTGAGTGTCTGATGTATTATGTAAAACAGTGACTACATTAGCTCCAGAGTGTACTAAATGCACCACATCGTGAGCAGACTGGCAAATCCTGCTCCTCTGTGCCTGTTGTCACAGCTCAGTGGTGTGGAGAGGTAGCTGCACTGCTTAGGAGCCTGAGGGGAACTCTTCAGCCTGGAAGTGAAAGGTTGAAGTGGGAGTCATGATACAGTGCGGATTTGTGAACTGCACAGAGAAGGTGAGGAGGGGCTGCCCAGAAGAAACCATTCCCACAATGCAAATACAGGGGGGCAAAAGAAAAGTGGTAGTTGGCAGATTTAGAAAAGCCCAGGAGCTATTCCTCTGTCTAACACCAGATGAGCAGTGGAACTTGCTGCAAGACACAGAAATCTTATCTGGGGTTTAAAAGGTCCTTGAATAAATGAATGGGAAAAAAGTTCCATGAAGAGCACTGACATACAGCGACAGCATCTCGGGCTCATTCTGCAACTTAAACTCTGCATGATGTTGAGACTAAAACCTGAACTCCAAAATCACTAAGCCTTGTTACAGATACAGAACAAACAGAGAAACTGAATTACTGGTAGCTCTGCCACTCATTACTGGTACCTCTGCCCTGTTCAATGTCTTTATCAATGACGTGGATGAGAGCATCAAGTGCACCCTAAGTAAGTTTGCTGATGACACTAAGCTGGGTGGAAGTGTCGATCTGCTGGAGGGTGGGGAAGCTCTGCAAAGGGATCTGAACAGGCTGGACCACTGGGCTGAGTCCAATGGCATGAGGTTTAACAAGGCCAAGTGCTGGGTCCTGCACTTGGGGCACAACAACCCTGTGCAGTGATACAGACTATGAGAAGTCTGTCTAGAAAGCTGCCTGGAGGAGAGGGACCTGGGGGTGTTGGTTGACAGCCGACTGAATGTGAGCCAGCAGTGTGCCCAGGGGGCCAAGAAGGCCAATGGCATCTTGGCTTGTATCAGAAACAGCGTGACCAGCAGGTCCAGGGAGTTTATTCTCCCTCTGTACTCAGCACTGGTGAGACCGCTCCTCGAATACTGTGTTCAGTTCTGGGCCCCTCACCAGAAGAAAGATGTTGAGGCTCTGGAGCGAGTCCAGAGAAGAGTGATGAAGCTGGTGAAGGGGCTGGAGAACAAATCTTAAAAGGAGTGGCTGAGGAAGCTGGGGTTGTTCAGCATGGAGAAGAGGAAGCCCGGGGTGGAGACCTTATAGCTCTCTACAACTACCCGAAAGGAGGTTGTAGAGAGGAGGGTGCTGGCCTCTTCTCCCAAGTGACAGGGGACAGGACAAGAGGGAATGGCCTCAAGCTCCATCAGGGGAGGTTCAGGCTGGGCATCAGGAGAAAATTTTTCACAGAAAGGGTCATTGGGCACTGGAACAGGCTGCCCAGGGAGGTGGTTGAGTCACCTTCCCTGGAGGTATGTAAAAGGCGGGTGGATGAGGTACTCAGGGGCATGGTTTAGTGATTGATAGGAATGGTTGGACTCAATGATGCTGGAGGTCTTTTCCAACCTAGTGATTCTGTGATTCATAGGCTGTCATTTTACTATTTTTCTTGCTTCTGACATCTTAGTGGCCAGCTATGAGTCCACCACAACAAGAAGAGTAGTACTGGGGAGTAGTCAAAGCATGGCGCACTCAGCCCGTTTCCTACACAGTGCCTAAAAACATCTTAATATGATGGTGATGGAGCTAACAGGACGCTAATAGAAGGTATCATTGGAGGAAAATCAATAACAACTTGGGCTTTTCTTAAGCATTACATCATGATAGCAGGCAAAAAATCAAAAACAGGGCCAAGGAATGACTTATGAGAGCACAGCTTGTCCAAGGAGCAACCTTCCATCAACAGCTTCCAACTTTCCCTGGTGTCATGGCTGTTGTGTGCTTGTAAATCATCCCTCACAGGTTTTGAGAATTTTATACATAAATATGTTGTGAAAGAAGTGCAAGACATGCTGTATAAACACGTGAAAAGTACATTTTGAATTGCCTGTAGTTTTCGGTCCACCTCAGCGGGCAACCTGACTGTCACATAAAGCACTCCAGAAAGGGCTCAGAGGTCTGGTGACAGAGTTTCAGCCTCCCAGCTCAAGCCTAGGCATGAGCCAGGATGTGTCACAGTCTTGCTCTAACTGGTTTATGTTTCTCCTTAATTAGTGAACATGTTACCTAGCTAAATGAGAAAGAGGAACAAACTGCACCTATCACCAGAAAATCTCCCTCAGAAACAGTTTCCAAACATATGCATTAGGTAATGAGCCTGTTTCCCTGACTATGTGTCACAGCACTCAGTGCTATTCTGGTTGTATTTTGCAAGCTGGCATTGCTTTTTAATACACTCACTCCTGGTCTGCTCTGAATCAGTTGTTCTGCATATTCTCAGGCTTTTGTGGGAAACCATAGTTACGCTGGGCAGCTTCTGGTCAGCCCCACACCATGCGTCTCGACGAAGCATGATTTTCAACTCTGTCTAGTTTTTCATTTTCACCTTTCCTACCTCTAGCTGTGTCTTTTTGCAGTGTGAAACCCTTTGCAACAGGGAAAGGTGCAGAAGCCATCTCGGTGGCCCTCGCAGTGATTCCTCGCAAACTACGACAACCACAAATATGCAATGGTGTATTTCAGTATAAGTATGAAAGCTTTCAGAAAATATGAGCAAGGTGTTGTTCCGGAAGCTCAGCCTTTTGCTTCTGAAATCTCTGAGAGCTTCTTGTGCATTACATCAGTGTTCTCAACAGTTTAAAAGTCTTCCCCCCACACCCTGGAAACATTTGTCACAGCGGATTATTTTAACAGTGCTGCTGTATGTAAAATGTAAAACGTTAGTACTTTATTTGGCTAAACATGCATAATTTGGTAAGACAGGTGAAGTGATGGGTTAATCATCAGACTTTTAAGTCTTGTTTATTTGAAATTACAGTGTGGATATGATGTCGAAGTGGAAGCTTTTTACATATATAAATCAAAGCTGCTTTTGCCACTGGTAATAAGCTAGGGATCTTATGTAAAATCTGTCATTTTCTCTAATACCTGGATGTTCAGACAGAGTTACCACAAATAACCCAGTGGTACAGGTGCCGCTACCACACTGGTAATAACATTTTCGTTCTGCTTTCTATGAATATCTCTTAGCTTTGACTTAAAGGACCTCTGCCACTTGTTGTAGGAAGGTAATTACAGAGCATGCACATCTCACCGTTGACATCTATTAGAATGTTTAACTCTGGCAGCGTTTGTGGTAGCAGATTTGTGCTGCGGCTTTCTGTTGGTCATGAGTTTAAGCAAGTGCCCCATCATCCCTAAGGCAGCCTGGTAGAAGCAATAACTAGCCACTCTCAGCCCATGGATGAGTTTAGGGAAGGCACCTATCAACACATTTTCTCCAGCCTTCCAGCCCACTTGATGTTTAGATATTGGACACATGAAACTGCTCCTTTGGGCTGAGAAAAAAAGATGTATGTTCCTGGCCTTGCCCTTCTCTGTCACCTTCTAAGCCTGATCTGCAGACCAACCCTCCCAGATCAGGCTACACAAGACCTCTCCAAGGAAAATTCCTGCTTCCCTCCTGAGGGAGGTTTGCTAGTTCCTATTCTGGAAAACTACAGACATCTGGATACATGGTTTTGAGTCTTTGGCATAGAAATAAATGGAATCCAATTTTATTGCTCTCATTGAGTGGGGCAATTGCCCTTTATACAGCTTGCAGCTGTCCCAAGTCACCCTCCTCAGTACCTATTTATAGATTTTATGCTCAAGACATCTCAGTGTTAAAATAAATTCTTCTTAGGTAAGAATGCAGCGTTGTCTGGGAAGACAGGGGTACTCCTGCTTTGAATTTGTGCTGCAGAAGAAAGGGAGGTGAGTATTGGTTTTGTCAGAATGGCAGTTGAACTAAAAGAATGGAAAAACATTTGCCTGATGCTGAGCCAAAAAGGATAATTTTAAGGATTGTTTTGTGAAACCCAGATGCTTTACTTAGACTAAAAGGAGCTTTCTTCAACTTGGCTTTAGGATTGTTTGATGATTTTAACCTTTTTGTGCTTTAAATTTTGTTTAGATAAGTAGTGTCATTTCAGAGGAATTGTTTGCTTTGATGTCAGACACAACATGTAGGTATTTCTGAAATTAAACATTTATTAAGTAGCATCCAAACACCATGTTTTGAGATAATATTCCCTGTACTTTTCAAGCTCTATTTCACAATAGATCTTTTAGTTCCCAAGAATATTTTGCCCAGCTGAGGTAGGGACTGGCTTTGATCAGGCAAAGACAATAAGCAGAAAATCATTTGGAAGACAGGTACAGACAAAAGAGTATTCTGAGAAAGAAATCCTCCTTTCTTGTCCACTGCAGGAAGAAACAGTTGATTGTCTTTAGTGATGCTGGACGATGCTCTTCTATATTCTGCTCTTGGAAACTCGTACTTCTTATCTTTCAGATCTGAGGAGAGGTACAAACCCCCATATAGTTAATTGATATAGGAAGCTGGCACACAGGTATTTGTTGCCAGAGGTATGCACTTTTCATTTAAGGGTTATAATATTTCAATTCTGTTTGTGGCTGCCTTGTTTAGAGGTGAAAGCCATGATGTCTCTGTTCAAGCCTAGTCTGTTTGCAGCACTGAAGATACACCTTGCCCGCCAGAGTATAACCATCCTTAGGAAATATAATTACCCTGAACAAGAAAAGAAATTTAAGTGTGAAGAAATCATGTTTGGCCTCACTGCAGCTTGAGGGCATGGTACTGCAGCAGCCTTGCCACCCCTAGCAGTTGGTAGCTTGGCTTTGTGCATCCACCTTGGTTTATGTCCACTTCAACATGTCTTTGACTGGAGAAACTCTGGAAAACAACATTTTCAGCAATCAAACAGGAGGACATGAAGACTTGCCAGCATTTGTCAACTGACAGTAAGTAAACAGATTGACAACAACATCTAAGATTATCTCCTCTGTTTGGGACTGTGTTATATTTCAGTTGAGTTCATGACAGAAGAGAAAAGCTCATGTTTATCTTTTGTCTTCAGTTTTCATGTTACTGGTTGTCTGTGACCCGAGACACTGCAGTGCTTGTAGCTGGATTAGGCTGGAAGGCATTGGGAGTCTAACAAAGGACTTGTGGGACATTGCTGTGAGGCCACATACAGACTGTGCCACAGCATAAGAGCATCACCTCTAAGGCAGTTCAGATGTGCTGTTTTCCAGAGCAAGAGGTTTGACCCTACCATCAATTGCCTTCCTTGGAAAAAAAGTTTATTCTAAAATGCCTTTTATCTGGTTTCCTCTTCCTGAATGACTGTGGCAATTGTTCGGAGTTGGCTGTGTGTGTTTGTATTTATACAGCTTTCCTGCACTGAATAACCACCATTTTCTATTAATTATTGGAAGACAATAAGGAAAAGAGCAGAGGAGAAAAGGAATCAGCTGTGAAATTATCTATTCATACCACCAGCTTCCTGTATTTACCAACAAGTTTTTCACTTGCTTAGATAAAGGCATTTTATCCTACTTTTTTTTTTTCTTGCAGTGGAATCTTGTTTTCCTTCCTTCCTTCAACTCTTCTATTTACGTAATGTTCGTATTGTAATTAACTGCACTGGAGGAGAAACTGTTCAAGCTCAGTTTAGCCCTAGCCCAATGCTCTGTACTTTTTGGAGGATGGGATTTGTTGGGTAAGTGGATTAGTGTTTCTCTTTTTGCTGTCCAGGTCTGCATCAGATTGCTACTAAAATCCTAAAAGATAAAATCTTTGGCAGTTAAAACTACATATTTTGGGGACTCCTGCCTTTTGCATAACACATTTTGGAACTCTAGGTATTATCTGGAGTTTCAGAATTTTATTGGATTTATTTTCAGCTTTTTTTATTAATAGACTCCGTTTAGGAAGCAAGTTTATTGTCAGCTGGCAATAGCCTGTTTGTCACTGTGCACAAGAGGATTTCAAATCTGCACTTTAGAAGATAAGAACGAATAGAAATTCTACTGATTGTGCTCCCTTTGGCTCCAGGACTGTTTCCAGACATCCGAGCTGTAGAAACAGTGAGACAGAAGGAGATTGAGCACTTTGTTTTATCAGCCACTTAATTGTACAGTATTTTGAGTAAAACCCTAGCTTCCCACTATGTTACTCCTCTTCCATGACTGCTTCCCAGCCTCACTTGCAGGCTGCTCTTAGCTTTGCTATGGGAAATACCTAGCAGCAATGTAGATCACAAACACTGTTACAGACTCCTTTATTTAACCAAGAGCAACTGCAGAATGAGACTTTGTCTGCCAGGCAAACACACGGTCCAAAGCAGAAATACGTTAATTAAAAGAAGATAAGCAAAGCAGGAAGTCCTGAAATAGATAATAGTTGGCATGATCTTGACTTTGAAACTTACTTAATAGTTTTCCTTTTCAGATGGTCTATTTATTTTCTAAATATTATTCTTTTGGGCAAGGAGGAGAGGAAATGTGATTAAATGAGATTGAGTGGCATTTAATTCCCACTTTTTCTCTTTTCAGCTGTATGCCTGCTACTCCTTGTATTGAAGTCAGTGCTCTTACATTTAGTGGGCAGAACCAGAGCCTGAATAAACAATTTAATACAATCCAGTGAAAAGTGCTCCACATGAAATTTCAGAATTGCAATGACACTGGATGCAGCAAACTCAAATTTTACGTGGGTAAGAGACGGTGTATGCTAAAGCACAAATCTGTGCATTTGCTTAATTAAAGCTCCTAGAGCCAAGGCAATGGGGAGGGAGGAGGAAGGGTAGCCTGCAGCAGCTTGGTGCATTTAGCCTAAGAATGGTAGGAGGCAGCATTGAATCTCTCCCAGGTCTTGCCACATCGTTTTTGTGGGCAGGATCCGTTTGTAAACCTGTAACTAGACACTTACTTCTTGGCTTATGCAGGCACAACCGTACAAGTGTAGAGTCTGGTTTACCTTACGTGCACACTTAAACTTGCTCATTACAGTAGTAACATGTCCTCTTTAGCTCTATTGCTACATAGAGAGAACGCTTTTCTTCCTCTGCAGCTAGAACATACCCTTACTTTGGTGACACGGCTTATTGCTTGGAGATGTGGACAGCCTGTACAGGTGGCTCAAAAAAGTGTTACAGAAAGCTGTTATTGAAAATAATATCCAAAATGTATTTTCAGGGGGATGTGGCATGTGACCTGCAGCTGCCTGTGATACAGGGGGAATGCAAGCAACAAAGTATGTGGTGCACCCTACATCAGGGTGTCAGGACACGAAGGAACGTCAATTTGCAGTCTTATCAGACATGACATAATCTTGTCAGGATATAGCTATCCTAACTGGGATGTCAATACTTTCTGAATTGTATAGGATTAGTTAGCCCCCTGAGACAATGAAGAGATGCTGAATGTCTGATTGCGAAGTCCAGCCTTTCTTGGCTGGATATTTCAGACTTACAGGTTTGATTGGAAAGCTATAACTCTGTCAGACACATACAGATGAAGAAAAGAATTTATTTTCTCTAAGAATCAGATCCTCTATGAGATGAACTTCCCATGACTTCTTGGCAGCAAGAAGTATGTTTTTCGCTGAGTTGTATTCTTCATGTATTGACTATGCTTCCTATGAAACTGCAAATACATTTAACATGAAATCGGCCAGCTTTCACTACCAATTTTCTCATTTTCACCTTTAGAGAAGGATCTCACAATGCTCAGTGATTGGGCAACAGAATGACAGAAGAAATTCAATGTCAATAGATGCAAAGTGATGCATATGGGGGGAAAAAAAGCAGCACCCTAGCTACATACAGAATGACAGTTTCTAAATTAGCTTCTAATGTACAGGAAAGAGATTTGAGAGTAATTGCTGATAAGTTCCTGTTCAAATCAGTTCATTGCTCAGCGGTGGTCAAAAAGATAATTAGGAATTATTAGGAAAAGAATAGAGAGCAAACAGAAAAATACTGGGTTTGCTTCCACATAAATTCACGACGCATCTGCATCCTGGATATTATGCAGTGAACTCATCAGCACAGCTCAGAATGGAGAGCTGAAAGTGTCCCCAAAAAAGGAAGAAGTAGGCTTGGTGAATAGAGTGGATTTTGTATGAGGGAAGGCAGAATATACTGGGTATTTTCAGCTTGGGGAAGAGATGAAGCCTGATAACACCATGAATGGTAAAGGGTAGTTTTAGAAAGAGGTAAATTATAATTCCTGACAATATAAGAATAAGGGCTGATGAAATAATCAGCTGGTCATTTAAAAAGGGAGAACTTCATCACCCAGCATGTGGTGAGATTGTGCAACTCATAGCCATGGGATATTATGGAGACCAAAATGATAAATGGGTTAAAAACCTAATGGGGCAAATTTGCAGCATATAAGACCATCAGATTCTGTTCAAAATGATATTCAGGGCGAAACCCCCAGCTCAGAAGTCACTATGTCACTGGTGACCAGAAGCTGGGAGGGCAAAGGAGGGTCACTAAGTGTCTGTATCACTCTCATAAGCTGCAGTTGATTGTTTTCTTGATAGTGACAGTGTGGCTGTTCATCTGTTATGCTTTTCTGTCATTAACATGTATAACTGAAGTATTTATTAATTAATTTTTCTTTGTATGCTTTTCCACATCTTCCATCAACATATCACATACGTGACCTAAAAGTATCACTGAATTTCTTCCTCATGGTCCTTCAGAATGTCGGAGAAACAGCCTAATCTCCTTTTACAAGGGGATCCTCACCCTGAGAAGAGTCTGCTGGGTTGGGAAAAACCCTAAGGGACTAACAGCTGCCTTCCTCGTCCTTGCAGTCTGTGTGGTGCCCTGAAGAAATGGCCATTCAGGCCCTTGCCATGCCAGTCCTCCCAGAACTGGCTGCCTCTGGGCTGCAACCAGCACTTACATAAAAGGCACAGTGAGAGAGGAAAATAAAACCCCTCAGGGTGGCAAAACCCTCAAGTCTTTAGTCAACACTGAGTGAAACCTGTGTGGTTTGGACAAAGAAGAGGTGGGAGGTGGATCCAATTATCCAACCCTTTTCTTGCAGCCTGCAATTGCAGTTGTTAGTGCAAGACAACTAATATATCCTTCTTCAATCTTCTTTTCTCTCTTGGTGTAACTTTTTATTGTATCCAGTGTGCTTTAATTCTGTTTTTTTCCCTTTATAGCAGTTAGTTTCTCGGTAGTCCCTGACCACAAATACTTTTGAGTGGAACATCTGGCTCTAATGTGTGCTCTAGAAATGTTACTTTCTGCAATATTCCACTTTTCTCCCAAATGATATTTTTCCTCCTCTCTTTGCCCAGAACAGCTTGTAAGCTGATCAATACCTGAAGCAACAAAGGATACATTTAAGAACAAAGACTTCAAAAGCCACATAGGTGATTTCCCAGAATTTGAGGCAGTTGTAGGAGAGGTGGTTGTCTGCCTGGCCATGCACATGGGAACACTACAGGGCTGCCTTCCTCCTCTTTCTCCATACTGCCTTTCCCCACTGCTTCTCCCAGTTAGCATTACTGAAGATCCAGTCTCAGTTTCTTTCCTTCCCAGTGATCCCACCTGGTTATCTTCTCGTTGTTTCAGTTGTCCTTCTCTTCTAGCCAAGCCCATTCAAACGTTCAGAGGAGGAAATATTACTGCCTCGTTCCTTCTGTTGTTTCTTGCTACCATTACAGCTGCTTTTTCAGAATTACTAGCTTAGGAGCCATCATGCATTGTGTGTGTAAACAAACCTTCACCTTCCTCTGAGGGTAATACTGCTCTGCATAAAGGGGCTGCGTAGTCGGTAGAGTGGAGATACAGGATGAAGTAGCAATGTTTAATCTGCTTTCAGGCATGGGAAACATGAAAAGCCAGATGAACTCTAGAGAAAACTGTAGTGTGCTTCTGGTATGTTTGCAATACAGATGAAATAAATAATATATGACTCCTGGAAGGAGTGTAGGAATATATGAAGTTTTATGTAGGGGAGCACTGCACGCATGTGGGTGATTCAGATGCATCTATAAATCATGGGCTTGATGCCAAACTGTGCAATGGTGCCCACTGTAAATGGGGCTCAGGGACTGAATTACTTAAGTAATTAAAGTCGATTGTGACTCACACGCTGAAAGGGTAAATTGTGCACTGTCACAATCCACCAAGTTATTTAACCTTGGAAAAACAAAGCTCCTCAGTGACAGAGGAGGAGGATTTATTATTACATTATTTTATCTTTACAAGCCAAGCCATAGGCAAATATTATCATGGTTTTTAAGAGTTTGCCTGAGCAGGATTGTTTTAGTGGCCAACTACTTCATCATTACAATAAAGCATGGAGAAATAGAGCATGATTCAAATGTGTGAAAAAAATGTATCTTAACCATTTAAAATCCTTTAGGGATTTCACTGCTGAGAGGTGAACAAATCTATGCATGCTCTAAAGAGCCTGCTGTTGAATTGTGTCTGTGCTTGGCAGCTGTGCTGCAGCTGTGAAAATTGGGGAGCTTCCTCTGGTGAGGTGCTCCCACCCATCCTGTGGTGGACATAGGAGGAATGCTGGAAAACCCCAGGTTTCAGCCTTCAAGGAGCAACAAACAGAAGGTAGAAGAGAAGGTCCCAGCACAGACCTTGCCTCTGATTCCCAGTTCACCCTTTTCTTAGTGTTCCTCCCTCCTCTCAGTCCAGAGAATAAGTCTAGTGCCTTTTGCAGTGGTAGGATTTGCAGCTATCCTTTTTTCATCTGCTCATCCATCCATTTAATGCTTATCATGACCATGAATGTCTGCCATATGGGCCCATCTCTTGGTATTTTAATCTGTCCTGAGTTTTGGGTCAGTAATAAGCAACATGAACAATTATGAAAAAGTGTGTCACACTTGAAATGAAACAGAATTTTTTTTTTTTATTCCTCCAAGGCCATATTTCTGGTATAGCTCCTTGGACACCTGAGAAAATCCTTACACTGAAATTTTCTTCTGACTGTGTTGAAGTGACAGTAGGACAGAGATTCCTTCTGTAATCATTTGCATGCTTTTGATGTTGTTCAGCACATGGTGAATGTGAGGAAATAGAAGAAAATTATTTGTGTTGCTGGGGGTTAATAGAAATTTCAATAATTTTAAAAAAACATGTCTTGAAAACTAGTTGACTGGAATAGTCACACCAGATAGACCTTCGTCACCTTGCCTAGCAGCCAGCAACCTCCTTGAAACCTCCTCAAAAATATCTCTTAGCTTGAAGCCTGGTCTTCAGTTGTTGCAGAGCAGGCACTGCATTCAGCCTCTGGATCAAAACTGCTTCACTCTCACCTTCTCCTGGCAGATCTAGAGCTTTCATTGCGTGGAGGAAACCAGGGGAAGTAGCCGAGAGCTCTAAAGGGGCAGTGATGCTGTATTTTGGTGTTTTCTAAGACTGTGTGACCTTTTTTTCAATGTAAATGATCTGGCAGGCAGGTAGGAAGCAGACACTCATTTTGTCTGCTGTTTTCTCCAGTGATCACAAAGACTCCAGCACTTGGTTGCCCACTTAGTGCAGCTGAGTGGCACTGATGAGACCTGGCTCTGCAGTCAATGCACAGCAGGAGAACCCTGTGAGGGACCAGGAGCAGCTTCTCAGAAGTCAGAAGGCTCAGGTGAGAAACTCAAGCAATTTAATCACTGTCTTCTGTAAGAAATGCTGTGACAGGTGATTTTTGCCCTCATTTATTAAAACTATTTTCTGATCTGGAAAGAAAAATCTCATTTTATAGCGACAGTGTTTTCTGGAAAAGGTATTTAGAACTCATTTAGGCATAGCTGGCAAATCTTAATTATGGAGGAACACTTTAGCAATTTTTAGTCATATTTTACTCCTCTAAAAACGTGGCACGTCTGAGTCAGCAAGATGCACAGCTGACTCCAGGGCAGGGGGGAGGCTGGTCAGAGCAGACACTGCAGCCTCCAGCTGTTGTGCACTATTTTCTTTTCGGTGGCCTTTTGCAACCCTCTCGGAGACTGGGTGATAAACAGACTAAGGGCATTTTTTAAAAAAAGGAAAAATCTAAACCATTCCCCTTAGCACCTCGTCCACCCATGCCTTAAACACCTCCAGGGAAGGTGAATCAACCACCTCCCTGGGCAGCCTCTGCCAGTGCCCAATGACCCTTTCTGTGAAAAATTTTTCCTAATGTCCAGCCTAAACCTCCCCTGGCGGAGCTTGAGGCCATTCCCTCTTGTCCTGTCCCCTGTCACTTGGGAGAAGAGGCCAGCAGCCTCCTCTCTACAACCTCCTTTTGGGTAGTTGTAGAGAGCAATGAGGTCTCCCCTCAGCCTCCTCTTCTCCAGGCTAAACAACCCCAGCTCTCTCAGCTGCTCCTTGTAAGACCTGCTCTCCAGCCCTTTCACCAGCTTTGTTGCTCTTCTCTGGACTCGCTCCAGAGCCTCAACATCCTTCTTGTGGTGAGGGGCCCAGAACTGAACACAGGATTCGAGGAGCGGTCTCACCAGTGCCGAGTACAGAGGGAGAATAACCTCCCTGGACCTGCTGGTCACGCCGTTTCTGATACAAGCCAAGATGCCATTGGCCTTCTTGGCCCCCTGGGCACACTGCTGGCTCATGTTCAGTCGGCTGTCAACCAACACCCCCAGGTCCCTCTCCTCCAGGCAGCTTTCTAGACAGACTTCTCCTAGTCTGTAGCACTGCATAGGGTTGTTGTGCCCCAAGTGCAGGACCCGGCATTTGGCCTTGTTAAACCTCATGCCATTGGACTCTGCCCAGCGGTCCAGCCTGTTCAGATCCCTTTGCAGAGCCTCCCTGCCCTCCAGCAGATCGACACTTCCACCCAGCTTAGTGTCATCTGCAAACTTGCTAAGGGAGCACTCGATGCCTTCATCCAGGTCATTGATAAAGGCATTGAACAGGGCTGGACCCAGCACTGCTTCAACAGCATCTGCTTCACTTAAAGCACTGAGAGAGTATTGAAATAAGGCAGGTGTCCAGGTTTAATTGAGGTAAGTATTTTAAACTGTGTTAATAAGGAGGAATGGCCGCAAGAGCAAAGTTGTGGGTTTTTTAGGGAAATGGCACAAATCAAAGCAAGCAGAGCAAAAAAGGAGGTACTGTGATTTTGATATCAGTTTTGAACTGTCCATTCTGAGCTGAGTAGTAGGTTGGTGTTTTGGACATTTACCTAAAAGACTGACACTTTGCTAGGAAAGGAAGTGAAAGGAAGAAACCTGCACCTGCGTACAGAAATGCGGGTTTGTTATGCTGGGGTGGGTGGAATGCTGGTGGGATGTTTGGGGAAATGTTTGTTGTGCTGGTGTTGTGCATTGGAAGGGTGGCAGGAAATTTATCTTTCTCCATACTCTCTTCAAAACACAAACCATACATGCTATATCAGGATGCTCTTAAAACACTAGAGGTGCATATATTTTGGACAAAAGTCTTGTTATTTTACCTGTTGTTCTGATTTATGCTTCATAGAAAGCATGGTGCTGCAATTGGAAGGAAAGAGAAAAGCTATATGGCAGACTAGTGCCAAACAAACACACGCAGTATAGATGCCAAATAGCTTTTGTACAAATGAAAGGAGCAGAAAAACAACCTCATCCTGCTTTGATATCTCTACATGTTTTCATGAAAGAGTATTTATGTGGTTTTTGACCTTCCTTTAATCCTTTTGAAGAGACCTGATATATTAGAACATACGCTCAAGGTATTTCCTAACAATTTCAGTTTTCAATAAGATAACTATTTACAGAGGTAAATATGGCTAACCCTGTGAAGAACTCTGGAACTTGAATTAATTTTAAGTGTTATCACCATACATTACATAGCTGAAAAGCTGTGAGACAGAAAGTAGCTGGCTGGGCAGGGACTGTCGTGTCTTAGAAATGACCCTTATAAAAGGTCCTTGTCAACTGGGACTAAAAGCCATCTCTTGCTCATGCAGCTATTGCAGATTGACAGTGGCAACTTCTGGAGCAAACCTTACTTAGGCAAGAGGACATTACTTGTTTTGGGTCTGCAAGGTGGTGGGTGTGAAGAGGCTTTTCAGGAACCTGCAATTACAGTAAGCGTTGCTTACTTAAGTAGATAACTGTCACAGCATTTGAAAAAGCCCTAAAGTAACACCACTGTACCTTTTCACAAGAGTAAATGAGGAAAGAAAATATTCTGTTTCTCTTGCTTTTATTAAAGAGGGAAAGTGCTTTTTGTCAGTTGTGGGAGTGTTGAGTCTAGTGTAGGCTGCTGAACTGCCCACCAGATACAACCATGTGCAGCTGGTGTACGTGTGTGCATGAACACACATGCACACATATGTGCACCCACACCGCTGGGGACTACAGGAAGCACTGGAGCAACATGCTGGAACAGAACTGTGAGCTTCAGGGGAACAAGTGTCTGGATGAAGAGACTAGGACAGCCATAGTTGGGAAGAGAGGAGCTGAAAGGACGTTGTAGAGAGGAGGGTGCTGGCCTCTTCTCCCAAGTGACAGGGGACAGGACAAGAGGGAATGGCCTCAAGCTCCGCCAGGGGAGGTTTAGGCTAGACGTTAGGAAAAAATTCTTTACAGAAAGGGTCATTGGGCACTGGCAGAGGCTGCCCAGGGAGGTGGTTGAGTCACCTTCCCTGGAGGTGTTTAAGGCGCGGGTGGACGAGGTGCTGAGGGATATGGTTTAGTGTTTGGTAGGAACGGTTGGACTCGGTGATCCGGTGGGTCTCTTCCAACCTGGTTATTCTGTGATTCTGTGATTCTGTGAAAACTGGTGCTGACAGCAGGGATAATGGCAAATCTAGGGGTTTGTTGGAACAGTCTAGGAGGAAGGGTGGAGCAGCTGCACAAGCCAATGGAGAAGTGCAAGGGGCCATGGACCAACAGCAGCCAGGAAGGTATCTGGGTCTGCTTCTTGTTTTTGCAAAATTTCCCTGCTTCCATGTTCCCCTGCTTCCAGAGGAGGTGTGTGAATGCCTTGGCAGAGTGTTTGTCTTAGTCCTCTCTAAAACAGAAAAAAGCTGAAGAAAACTACTTACTGTCCCTGCCAGCCACCCTCCGGAGGCAGAGATCTGGACCAAGGACTGTGCTGTGGCTCCTGATGCTCAACATTCAGTGTTTGTCCTGCACTGATCCAATTCCCAGCACTGGAATTTACATACATTTAAAACAGATTACGTATTTCCTGCTCCTCATCCCCTCTTTTCTGCACAAACATTTGTACAAAAATGATTAAACAGGATGCTCAGCTTGTGCAGATAGACCTCTCCAAGTCTGGAACCATGAGTACCTGAACTCAGCTGCTGGTCCTGTCACAGGGCAAATCATCCACTTTGTCTGCCAGAGCACTTGGCCACAGTCATGTCAGTGGGAAGGCCTAAACTTGGTTATATCCATTTTTACTTCTGTGCGTATTGTGGACATTGATTACAAAAAGGCACTGTGATGGGTTATCTGTATGTTTATCTATGATAAAATGAGTAACTTAATCAGAATTTACCATGGATGTGGTAGGTCTTACTCCACAGAGGAGAACTTGCGTTAATTGATTGTGTTAATCACATCCTCCGCTATTCATCTTAATCCCTACATTTAATTTTATTTGGGTTGTGCATTTCCCTTGAGGAGCTGTGCTTGATCAGAGTGCAGTCAGACTCAGTTAAGTTTCTTGACATGCCAAGGGGAATGGAAGAACGCTCTGAGGACAGAGCTCAATTGAAAGCAGAAAGGATAGAAGGGTGAAAAAGCAAAAGAAATCCTGATGCGAAAAGTAAAGTATTGTCCTGGGTCTTACCATTATAAAAGTACTAAATAACAATGCCTCTTTCAAGAAGTAAAATAGATGGGAGCAAGCTCTTTCTCACTGAGGGACGTGAAATAGTACAACCTGCTCCCATACTGCTGCATTTTCTTTTCTCAGGGAGTAAGTGTCCTTGCCCACTTAGCTGAACAAGGGCAACCATGGCTCAGTTCTGCTTCTAGATCATGCATGGACGCTTCATGGCAGAGTGCTGATGGGTGTGAACCTAAACCAGACCAGGGAGTGTGCTAACATGTAAATGCTATGGACATTCATGGGTGGTGTTTGAGGCTGGTCCATGGCCCTGCTTGGTTTGCTAGTACTGACATAGCTCACGGGTCTCCAGTCTGTAGGTAGTACACATCTACTCTGTAAAATCTCAGTGCTTACAGGGTGCAGTAAGAAGAGGCTGCTAGATGGGAATTGTGATAAAATTTGCTTTAGCCTCAATTTATGGTTGAAGGACATTAGCTCAGTAAAATCCTTGAGGAACTAAAAAGAACCAACTATTTTTCTTCTTCATATTTTTTTGTAAGTGTGGTAATTAGCAGGGATTTAGGGTAGGTAATTTTACCCTTGACAATAAATTGTGATGAGCCAAATAGACATTCAAGCTGAGCAGAGAATGGCTGAAGTAGAACCTCAAGAGATTATAAAAGAAACCTGCTGATTCACAATTTTATGGTGTCAGCGTTAAGTGACCCTATTCAGTTTAAATAAACCTTTTCTCTGTGTGGAATGAAGCTTTGTTTCTGAATGTCTTTTTGTACCTGGTGTGCAAGACATGAGAATTCGTGTAGGTAGATACAAAGCCGTGTGCCTGATCCATATGCTTGAATATTAACCAGCCCCCAGTCCCCCAAGTTTAGCTGATTGCAGCAATCAGTTTATAATGCAATTGTAAAAGCATAAACCACAGGGACACTATTGTCCAGTATAAAGGGGGGTAAACAAAGCAAGATCCTAATGAAGCTTTAGGTAGGACCATACTCCTGGGATCTGGAATCCAAACATGGGTGATCACAGGTGTTAACAGAGCATGCTCTGTAGTATGTTCACAAGAGTCTAAGAAATGTCTTGAGGGGGCTGCACTAGTTCTCAGACAACAAAGCAGGAAGACTTTAAACTATATAACGTAAATAATTTCTTAAGCCACAGAGATGTTGATGTCCACACAAATCTGGTGGAAATACCTTTGCAGGACCTTCACTGAGCAGCCCCAATTTGAATACTTGACACCAAATCCCAGAAATGTCCCAGAGGCAAAGATGCTGCACACCATTTTTGGCTCTCTGTTGCCCTTGTTAGGCAGAGGCTCCCTCTCTGCTACCATCATATGGAGAGAAGATGCTCCAGCTCAGCTGCCTGTGGGGTCAACAGCAGAAGAGTCTTGCTGCAGATGGCCTGTGCTTTCATCCCACAGCAGAATTTTACTTTGGAAGTCACCATGGAGCTACATTTCTTCTGTTCAGAGATATTCAATGCTGAGAGACAACGTACTCAACACACTTTGCGACAGACTTCAGAAACTCAACAATTTTTATATTAGCAAGGTTGGCTTTATGATGATGCATTTACTCTTGTTGTCTTTAGGCGAGTCCATTAATCAATACACTGATAACACTTAATCCTTGACCTATTCATAGATAGATAAGCAGGTTGGTACCAAGTCTAGTATCCTTAGCACAGTAGCATAAATTATAACACAGTGTAAGGTAATCCTAAGGATCTGAGCAGTTCACATAATCCCAAGAGAATTAATAAACACACTACAAGATATTGCTTGTGTTGTAGCAGATTAAATTATTTTTATTAATATATCACATCTTTGAATGTTGCAGTCACATCCTAGATCCAGGAAAAAACTGAGATTTCTGCTCCAAAGCTCTTAAAATATTATGTTAGTCACAATCTGTTGCTGTGATTAAACAACTAACAGAGTAAACGGTACAATGTGGGTCGGGTTAAGAGAAAGGTTACAACTATGAGTCTCTGGTTTTCCAGGGGAATCATTGTTGCATCATGAGATTTAGGATCAGTTTTTTTCTCATGCTAGCATTAGAAGACACTCACATGTTGACGTGCAATCTGTGAACTTCAAAGGGAGAGTGTTTTGAGTAAGGAAAGAGTGAAAGTTTTCCAAGAGAAGTACCCTTGAGCATCCTAGGATTAGTTTTGAAGTAGCTGTCTATGTGTTCCTGCTATTTTAGGCAACACTGGAGGACTTGCTAGCTTCTCCAGGACATGAATTGTCATTAGAGACAGACAGCGGCATTCCTCAGCCTGGCACCTTCCCATCCCCTGCTCCTACAGGTGCTGTGAGGCAGCTCTCCTCCCTGCCTTCCCAACTTGAGGCCATGCTTGTGATCAGCCCTTGCACTGGGAGAAAGCAGGTGACAGTGTTTCACCTAAAGCTGCTCAGAACACCTGTCATAATGATGCAATTTCTTATGCTGGACTGGACCTGTTGCCACTGCATAAAACAGTAGATGAGGAACTACATGACGTTTTAAACGCCTCACGTGTTTCCTCAGGTTTCCTCAGTGTCTCACTTTTGTGCTGTGAATTCTGGTTACAGCTCAGTGCTGACCCACAGCCTTCAAGCCTATGTTGTGAGGAGGGCCAGAGATGGTCAAAGCTCTGCATTCATCACCTTTATAAAAATTCAAACAGCTACTTTGCCAAAATCGCTTTGGAAATAATGAGGTTGTTTTGGGGAAGGGTGGGAAAGGGAGGCTGGCTATTACTAAAAGTCTACTTGACAAACGGAAAAGAGAATATTTAGAAAATATTCTCTAAAATAGTTATAAATAGAAAATAGTTATTAAAACAGATACATTTTTCTGGATCTTCTCACTGAGGTTTTGGTTTTTGAAAGGGTGTCTGTTAATGACATGAAAATATGCCAGAATAAGAGGAAGTTCTTACTAATCCTGAATTAGCTCCTAAGAGCTGAATGCAGATATGTCATCCTTCTGTAACAAAAAACCTTGTCTCCTTCCGTTCCTGCCTCTCTCCCTCCATCCTGAGTACTGTTGCAAACATAGTTCTAGCAAATGTGCAAATTCTTGTCCAGTCACAGTTTGAAACTAGACCAAACCAGACTATGACCCAGTATTGTTAAAACAATGGCCTTTGCATTTTGGCAGAGCTGATTAAAAGAAAAAAAAAGGACTTCAAAAGCATTAGGGGATTTAACCTAGCCAACGATACAACAAAGAGCATTTTTATTTAGTTAGTTCCTCTCTTTTTTTAATGAATTTTCATTGAAATGGTTGCTAATTTAAAGCAGGAAATTCACCAGCTATGTCAGTATAATTTGCACCAATTAGTCACCCAGAAGTTGGTGCAATTCTATTTTGATTGTGCAAAAAAGGAATAGCCTAAGGGTCTCTCTAAAGGGAGACTAATATGAAGCCATAACACGTTGTTAAAAATACCTCATAGGTGAGCATATCTGCATAGGCCACAGAGAACTGCTCCCTGAGGAGAAAGGTAAAGAAGATATCTTAATTAGTAGATTTGTATGGCTTTTGTTTTGAAAGCATTTCACTGGTTATTTTAGTAGCAACATAAGAGACATTTAAATATGAGGATATTCTTGTCTAAAATATAAAAGTGTGAAGGGCACAGAGAAAATATAGCAATCAAGTATAAGCAATTACAACTATCGTTTGTTTCTGCTAGCACTTCCTCAGTTACAGCTGAAGACATTATTCTGATAAAGCTACAGTAGATTCTTTTCAAAGAAAATGTCAGGACTGTGAGAGGTAACAGAGCTTTTTGCCATCCTGGCTGCCTTGTTTCTATACACTGGCTGATCAAGTTCCGTGGACAAGTCAGTCCTGCAAATGTTTGTCCCTCACTTGTGCAAGTTTGGCCAAAGGGAGAACTGATGATTTAGGCTATTTCTACACATTGCTAAAAAACCCCCTGAACAACAGCCAGTGAACCACAAGAAGTGATGAATCTTAGTGAATACAGAGTTCACTCACTGTTATTTTAACTCTTTAGTGTTTACACGCTTCTCACAAATATCATACAGTCAAAGTCTTGGCTGCAGATTGGTACTTGCAAGGGCAGTGGTGAATAACAGAGATGCCGTTCTGGGAAGGCGATTGGTTACCAGCTGTTACCAAGGTTTAGCACGCTAGTACATGACAATGTTAAATCCATGATTATGTACTTTTAAACTCTTGCCATGTCCATGTGGATGCAGAGATGTTGATAGTGGAGTGTGTCACTACTGCCTGTGACAAAACCATTGGTCCCTAGGGGTGTCAGGGTGCAGTACTTCCAACAGGAATGCTCCTCCTTTTCCATGATGGAGACTTGCTTGTAACTCATGAGGGGAAAGAAAGCAGTGTGCTGCTTCTTCTTCTCTGGGAACATTTCACCCTCCTCTTTGTTATTTGTCACGTGGAGAACTAACAATTTTTTTTGGTCCTGATATCATAGTGATTTTTGTTTTGATTTGTATTACCTGGAAATCAAACCAGAGCCTCCAAAGGGCAGCAGGGCCTACATGGCAGCTCTCTAGAGTCACAGTGGCTACAGTATGTCTGCCTATATGGAAAATATTTTTTTAAAACATGCTTGCTATGAGGACTAAATGGCAACATGGGCTGTCTGCCAATAACCTCAAATCTGTAGTGAGAAGTAATTCAGTCTGCTTGCAAGCTGAGGTCTAGCCTTCCTCTCCTGTATAGACTGTCAATTTTTATGTGATTTGCTAAGAGTAGGTACAAAGCATATTTTATTAAGGCAACATCTTCCAATCCAATCATGATTCTTAAAGTAAAATAGCAACATTTTACTCACTGGCTCCCTAGCACTTTTCAGACCTACTTTAAACTTGATATACTGTGATGTGTACAGGTTTTCATCAGCGGTGGTAGCTCTAAGCATAAGTCAGTGCTAGATTTGGCTGCTGCTCTCCATCTATCATCAAGCAGCTTGAAGCAAATTCATTATCAGAAGGCTGGTGTGTTTCTTCGTTGCGTTTTTCCAGTTTCTCTAAATTGTTGAAGTATTCCAGCAAGGAGTACTTGAAAGTGGAAGTCCCAAAGTGTCAAGCTGAGGTTCAGCTGGCTGGTAAGTGAAGTTGCAAGTGACATTTACCTTTTGCATCTTATCAAATCCTGTAACAGAGATGACAGAACATCTCCTAGAGAAAGCCCTTGCTGTTCTCACCAAAAGCAAATGTGAACCTGCTGAAGTCAGGCAGATGACACAATGTTTTAAGAACTATTGCAACAACTGCCAGGTGTGAGTTTACAAACCTGCAGTCTCAAAGACACTTGAGTCTTGCTCCTGTGTTTGGAGCAGGGCCTCGGAGGATGTAGTCCTGATGTGGCTTTCAGACAAGCTCATTTGAATGGTGACATGACATCACCTAATTAAAGGCTGCTGCTGAAAGGAGTGACCCTACTCTCCTTCCCTTGTCTGTAGAGCAAGGAAAAGCTTGTTCTGGCTACTTCCTTTAAACTGGCACTGTTGCGTGTCCAGCTCCACAAAGTGCTAGTTCAGTGAGTTCAGCAAGCAAAAATGTACACTGAAGAGCTGTTTGTTACGAATTGTCTGCTCATCTGGTTATATCAATGCTGGCCATAGGGAAAAGGGTGGGGAAGTATTGCTGGGGAGAGGGAGGGTAGACATGCTCTTTTTGGCAGCAGAGATATTTCATCACAGCAGATTTAGGATTAAATGTCTCCCTGCTAAAGTGCAGAGAGCATCTCATCCATAATAAGTTCATGGGCTGCTCACAGGGGAAATAAGGACTAACCTGTTTGTTATTCTCTATGTTCAGGTCCAGGAAAGTCCAGTGGCCTCACAACTGATGGGTTGTAACAAGCTGTGTCTGTCCTATGCCCAGGGGATATCCACATTTATAAAGACAGGTTGAGAGAGAACAATCCTACATGTCGCATGATAAAAATACATCTCTTGATTAGAGTTTACTGGCTGCAGGTAGCACTCCATGTGGTGTCTGCATCTGAGCAACCTGCAAAGAGAAAAGGGTCTGTTGAAGAGGAGCATCCGCAGGGAGGCATCCTGTGTTGTTCCTTGCCTAAGGGACTGAAAATCAATGAAGGTGTTTGAGTTCAACAGAACTGCTCAGGCTTTTCAGGCTGTTAAAGCTCTGACTATGGCTCTTGGAGCTGGTACAGGACCTGATGGCATTTCAGCTGGATGAAATAATGAGAACAGCAACTGGAGTCAAGCCAGGATGTAGTTAGGAAAGAGTGAAAGATAGCTTCCTTTTCATTTTTATAAATTCCAAGACTGTTATAAGTTCCAAGACTGTTTTATTAAGCTTATTCTTTCTTTGCAGACATCTGATCTAGTTTTCAGAAGGATTTCAAGCTGACTGGTAAACCATTCCACCCACAAGGAAATGTGGATCCCAAATGCTTGCCCCCTCCAATGGATCCCAGCAGCAAGTCGGAGGCTAGGGTGCTGAGGACATGGGGAGGATCTGCTTTTTTTGAGATTTATGAGAAATGCCTTCCCTCTTAGAGACAAGCCCTAACCAGTATATCCTGTGATTTAGTGGGGCGCTGGATGGGTTTTGCACAGGGGTTCTTCAAATACGTAACAGCTAGGAACATGGAAGGACATGTAGTTAAAGCCATAATTGTGTTCCTTGAAATTCAAATATAAGGAGGCTTCCTAGAAACCCTGTTATGAGACTGGCCTTTTTTTCTGTGCTCTTACGGCTGGTATGGGCTGCAGAAACACCTCCTTGGCAGGTGAGAGGCACACCTGAATAATGGGTATCCCCAGGAAATTTGGAGCCTTCTGTCATCACGGACAGGAAGAAACTGGGGAGCACACCTGCAACCTCGTGACAGCCAGACTGAGAAAGGAGAAAGGAGGATCCTGGTGGAATAGCAGCAGCTGCTCCTGGAATGTGCTGCACAGAAAATAAAGTTGCGGTGACGAGAAAATTAGAGGTCAGAGGGTGCTAGATAATGCTGATCTCAAACAGATACAGGTTGAAAAGGAAGAGTTTGAAGAAAAATGCCAGAGGATCAAGTAGAGTGGTATAGGAAGGAGGATTAATAAGACATTCCTGCATGCTGAAACTCAGCGTGCAATTGAAGCCTTGATTTTAGGCACAGAGCAAGGGAAAAATATAACCATAGGGAAGGAGCTGTAGGTACACACCAGAAATATGAACCAGCCAAGTTTCTTCCCTCTAAGGCTGGGAGAAGTACTGGGTGGCATGGGACCATGGTGTTGTTGATGGAAGTGTGGGTCTCTCAGTATCCATCATAATCAGGGCTTTGGATACTGATCTTGTGAGCTACCTAGTGCTCTCACTGATCCCAGACATCACACCCCCAGGATCAGAAAGAAATGTATAGGAGATGTACAAGATCAGGTGCAATCAAAGCAAAGGCAAAGGTTTCTGGGAGACTCTCGGCAAAGCACATATATCTTAGTTAGCAGGAGGTTTTTTAAATATTTACATTGAGATCATGGGCAAAATACCAGGGCTTAGGATCTGGATTATGGCCAAAGTGAGGGAGACAGGTAAAATATATTAATGCAACTTGAATCAATTTGTGTTTGATTTGGTCAACAAGCCCGGAAACCTGGACAGACATTTGTATTTCAGAGAGTTAATGGATTATATCAGGTTAAGTCAAATGAGAAAGGAATTGACTCCAGCGAAGATCAGATACGTTCTCATGTTTGGGCTGGACTTGTTTGTGAAGCTGCTGCCCCTTTGTGCTTAAAGGACTAAGTGAGGGCAGCTGAGTTAATTCCTGTGTCACTACTGATAGACTGTAGCCTCTAGCTGAGGATAAAACTTGTAAACTGGTGTGCAAGCTGCCTCTAAAGCTAAATCAGTGTGAACCACTCTTTATACAATCCAAACATCTTGGAGACAAGTTTTGAAAAACATCTTGTATTTTGCTGTCGCTTGATTGCTTAAAATTCACATTTCAATCAAATTGGTGGAAATACACCTAGCCTAGTCTTTAAGCAATACAGTTCTCAAAAATTAATCTGGCCTCACTCTGGAGATGAATGAACAGGGAAGGCAAAAGCTTTATCCCTGATCTTCTCCAAGTTTAACCTAATACAGTAGCATTGATATCAAAGTGGATATTCTCCCTTTACATAGAAATAAATAGTCAGTGGTTAGGCTGTTAATTTGGTTTTATTCAACTAGATGTAAGGTTTTTATGGCATTACCAGTTTATTAATAGTTGAAAAATGAAAATATACATTACTGTCAGGGGTGTGAGGGAGAAGCAGAATGAAGAATGGAAAAAGGTGATAAAATCTGCCCAGGGCAGACAATTGAAGAACAATCTACTTTCACAGTGGCACCTAAATGTGATTTCTCATGCCTACCATTGCCACAGTTTTCTGCATCTCAGGGGCAGAGTTGTCATTCTTAGCAGAGCTTCTAAATATTTTCTTGTTTCTGTGAGGTGTTGTTATTAGTATTTTCTTTACTTATTTATCTATTTATGTATTTATTTTCTTTTTCTGGAAAGCGACAAGTAAAGCCACCTCCTGACTCTGCAGAAAAATACAATGAAGTTAGTCCCATTGTGGGCAGCAGAGATTTAGATGTTGTTACATAGCCACTGCCTTTATGCTCTCAAGCAGCAGAGTGGATGTGTTGCTTTGGCAAGATGACAACTCTTACTTAGATTTTTTTATGAATGCTAATTTATGATATAGGTTTTCCTAAAGATATCATCAACTTCTCTTTCCTGTTTATTTATTAAGCAAACTTTCCTGCATCTGAGAGAAAAAGAACCTTTAATTTTCAGGAATCTGTATTCTTTAAGTTAGCATCTGTTAAAATGTCTGAAAAGTCTACGCTTCTCACAGTCTTTTGTACAAACATTTCCTATAAAAACATCTCTGAAATGACATCTACTCTTGGGATAAACTGTGTGCAACTTCTTCTGTCTCTTGGTGTTACTCACTGGTTTCCAAAATCGAAACATGGTTGTACTATCCTGCCAGACGCTAAATTTCATAGCGTGGCAAGATCCCTCCATGTTAGGAATGTTATGCTACAGCATGAGTGATGATATTACATGCATGTTTGGGGGTGTCTGTTTCTCATGCAGTCATTCAAGGAATGTGGTTTTTTTGTTTTGTTCCACAGTTGCTTTAATGAGGATGCCAATTCTTGGTTGGGTCTGCTCATTTTTGGAGGCTGATCACAGATTTCCCACTGACCTCTATGAGAAGCTGAAGTGTGGAAATGTTTTAGGAAGAACATCCCAGTTAAGAGCAGTTATTTAGAGAAACACTCTGCTACCACAGCACCACACAGGGCTAAGAATGGAAGGGTGGGGTTTATCCAAGAGTGGAGTTTAAAGAAGGTCATTAATCTATCACATTTACATGTTTTTAAAATTTTCTGGTTTGGTTGGCCTTTATTTCCATTATCTCATAAATTACAGGATCTGTTATGGAGAATATTTGAAATAGTAATCCTTATAGCTGGGGATAAAAATTTAGATGCAAGAATTTACTTAAGGACTGAGTTTCTCTAAGGTCACACTTGCTTCGTGTACTTAGTATTTTATGGCCTCAGCTTGTGACAGGTGCCTATCGAAGGCACTGTGTATCTATGGCTGGATTTAGGAAAGAGTTTCAGATATACTGTACCTGTAAAGCAACATCACCTCTGCCTCATTTAAAACATACAGAGAGATTAGCTTAACGAACATTTTTAAGAAATGTAGCCTTAAAGCTGTTGGATTTCATTCTGAACCTTTGTTTTACATTTCATAACCAGTGAAGAGTAACAAGCTTTTCACTCCTGCCGGTAGTTGTGAATAGGATAAACGATATCCTAAAGATGCATTTTGACAGCTGCCTATTTTTAGCTTCTGCTTCTTTTGTCTGCCTGCCTGGAAATTTTATAAGACTGTCCATTGCCTTGGTATCTAAAAACTTTATTTGTTTAACTGTCCTCTGTAGCCTCTGATATTAGCTTTTGGGTTAGAGTTACTTCTGTGGATTAATATAAAGCTAGTTGACACAAGTAGTATGTACCAGTCCATGCCTCCTCTTTCAAAGGCTCAGACATAGGTGTCAGCTATATGGGAGGAAACCATCTGGCTATTCTTAATGTTTATTTGACTATTGCTTGCTTTTTTATTGCACAGAACTTAATTATGTAACATAACATTTATTTGTGTTACAGGAGTCTGCTTTTAAGAATATCTTTAATACTACTCTTAGATCTACTCTGTGACACTTAGACCTGAACTGTAAGGCTAAACATTTATAATGTAAGATCTATATAAGAAATTCTGAGTCAATACTGAGAACGCATTTCATTTCACTTCATTGTTACAAGCATATCCTTCTCTGACATGACATTACAGATCAGGCTAAATGATCAAAAATGAATTCACAAAGCTAAAATGCTGTTATCAGCTTACATTTTAGTGACAATATGTTTCAAACAAGCCCTACATCTTTGGTAATGGAAAACAGTCTTTCTCTTCTTAAGTCTGCCTTAAGGCCTTAATTTCAGCCCAGGCTTTTGCAACCAAAAGTCATCACCCATTTGACTGCTCTGTGATCAGCTACAAAACTAAGAGCTGTAGAATTCAATTTTTTGGCTGTCTTTTATATTGGCATCGGTGTTGGAAAGCCTTAACAACAACTTCAAAGAGGGAGCTACAGGTACTGAATACAAAAGCTCTGGCAGCCCTAGAGTCATCACTCATGCTCGTATAGCTGTCTGTACGTGTCCATGTGTATCAGATTTTTTTTTTACCTCGATTGTATGACATATGGCTGCCTAATCTGGCATTAGGCAGAAGCATTACTCACTACTAACCCCTGAAGAAGCACAGGCTGGGGACCTGAGGGTTTGAGAGGGGCCCCTGTGGAGACCACGTCTCCCAAGAGGTCACAACTGGAGGTAAAGCAGTTCATACGTCTACAGGGACACACAAACAAGCAGCATGTGATAAATAGCTTGGGAGAGATAAAATTCACGTGGGTCACCAGAAATAGCACAACAAATAGCCAAATTGTTCTAGCAAGACTGTGAATATGATTTCTTAGGAAACCTCAGGGGAAAACCTAGTCAGCCTCATTTTACTGGTTTTTTTTTTTCTAATGGAGCATGCAATAAATTCAAATACTTCAATGACTCCCATTACATTAGAAAAAAAGAAGAGCTTCTGTTGAGTTACTCTCTGCTTTCACTGTTTTCAGTATCATTGATCAAAATGTTGACAATCAATATGTTGACAGAAGGGGCAGGAGCAGATTTTGAACTTGACTATTGGGAATTCTTTTCTTGAAAGTGTCTCTTGCAGAAAGAAGAAAATTATCAAGTGTTATAAGAGTTTTAAAAATCTGACAGATATACAAGTTAGAAGAGGAACTGTATTAAAAAAAATCTTTTCATGCTCTGTAGACCAGGGATTTATCTTTGACAAAAGAAGAAATAATACTTACATATTTTCTTCAAGTTGTTTCAGTGCTAGAATATTATAAAAGTAATACTTGAGGTGTTTAATTAGCTTTCATCCTGGTGCTCTTTTTTATGTATAGGAGATCTGAACTGAATTTCTTGTATTAAAATACTCCTGGTATTGTTATATGCAGCCTGCTGAGTAAAAAGCCCCTTCTGACATGTACAGAACTTCTGAAGATCCTTTTACATATAGTTTGGGCATATTTGGACCTTTCCTCTGAACATACTGAACAAATAGGTAACTTTGTCAGTGATGGGAGGTGACAATACTTTAAATTAATTATGTGCAGCTACCGTAGCTACTTCTTAGCCAGGTGTGTGAGCAGTTGTATCTCTGAGCCACTATTCACCAAGGAAGAGAAAAGTGGCAAGGTTTTTAATGTTTGATGACATCATTTAAAAAATGAGACTTGCTTTTTTTAATTGGCATTGAATCCCTTTCCTACCCTTATCGTTAATTATCACAGCTCATATTGTCCTTGTTGAAAAAAAGAAAAATCTGTCCAAGGAAGGAAGGGGATCCTTTCCCAAAATATTTCAGGCCATTTTAACACATTTGAGAGCTGGAGAAGGGCCAAACTGTTTTACTGGATATAACTGGGATATAACAGCTGCTAGTTGGAAACAACTGGCTTACTTTCCAGCTGTCTAATTATCATCAACTTAAAAATATGATTGGCTGTGGTTGTTTTGATGAACATCTATGTAGGCTGGCCAGAAGAGCTGGTACCCAGAGCCATAGGGCAAGACAACTTTGCCTCTGTTTTCCCAGGTAGGATGTCTCAGCTCAGTCATAAAATCTTGCCTAGTTAAAAAAAAATACCAGTTCAACAAAAAATCCTCAGCTTTGAGTTTCTAACCCAAAATCTGTACCCAACTTGTTAGAGGAAAAAGTCCTTGTCCTGACACTGTTTTGATTCCCCTGTGCCCTCTGACATTAGTTCCTGGCTTGTGCTAACCTCTGTGTAGCTAAGTTGTTGACAATTCCTGTTTTCTAAAGACAGATCAGAGACTCTGCAACTTTCTACTGTCTCAATTTGGTATTTTAAGGGCAGGATTGGGCTAACCCCTGCTTCTGTATTAGGTCAGGCAAGGAAAGATGCTAGCATTTTCTCTTTTTCCCTTGGAGCAGAAAAAGCCCTTGTTCTGTCAGAGGCAGAAAAAGGTCTAGCAATTTCACTGGCTGCCTTCTGCTCTTTTGCCTGCAGGAATGCCTTTAATGGTTTATCTGGCAGCTATAGCGTACCCTTCTTTACAGCACATGATCCCACCCAGTGAAAAAGTTGGTGCTCAGCCCTATGTGGATGCATGGTCCTTGAAAGAAATGAAATTTTGCTTTCTTCGGCTTGCTGAGAGTTTTCCAGCAAAAAAAACCCTGGCGAAGTTTCTGCCCATTTAAGTATGAAGTCTTATTTCTCATAGCAGAAATGGTTGAAACAATTAGTTGTTTTTAACAGGGAGAAGGGGAGGGAACAAGACTTGTTTTGCTTTTGGGATTGAAGTTTTTATTTTCCCTAATGGCATCATGAACACATAGCTTCTCTGCTACTGACTGGGGTATTCTCCACCCTAAACTAGTAAAACATTTGTGACTAGAGTGGGACAGCTCATGGTGTCTGCTTCTGAGAGCATGTAGGGCTTACCTTCTCTTCAAAATGTATATAGACCACAGGAGAGAGGAGGCCATGGGCTACAACTGAAGCTCATACTGCTTCTTTATGTTCATGTGATGGTGTTAAGAAAAGTCTCAACTGATAGTTTGCTAAGCTCTGGAGCAGAAGCAATGGAGTAAGTGTTTCTGCATTTAATAAAGATCAGAAGTCAATCACAGCACCACCCAGGTGCAAAGGTATTTGGGGCAGGAGATTCAGTGGCAGGTCTTTGCCTACTCTCCCCTTTGTTCAGCACAGTTATATATTCAGTTGTAAATACAGTTATATATTCAATACTCAGAAAGTAGGCCATGCTGTAGAAGAAATCTACCTAGAGCTTGAGGTTTAAAAGCAAACTTACATTTGAGTAATTCAAATACAAAAGTTCTCCCAATTTTTATTGGGGATGTATGTTTGTTTCTTTCCATGGCTGTATAACACACACATGCGAGGGAGCTCTTTGTTCTCTCTGTTGAGGATGTTGTACATCTGTGCAATGCAGAACTACCTTGGCTCCTTGTATTGACATCAAGAAAATGAGGCTTTGTCTGCAGACTGACTATGAGGAGTGCCTTCAGCCAAGAGCCATGAGATTTAACTTGTGAGGGCAGAAAAGTAAAGTTTTAAGGTAGGCTTGTGTTTTGTTTGACTGAGTTAGTTATAAAAGTCACTGGCAAAAAAAAATAAAAAAAATGCAGCACAGGATATATTCCATGCTCCTAATAACTGATACTGCAAAGTGATGAAACAAGTTCTGAAGCTGAAACCTAGAAGCACTCAGGTCTTTTAGCTCTGCTTCTTACAGGAGGTCACTGATTTCTTCACTTTGTTAAAATCTACTATGTCCCTATGTATGCCCTTTTGACATTTACGAATCCTTATTATTTTCTTTATTACTATGTCAGGTGCTGTAAAAATACCCAGAAGAAACACATGCCCACTTTCCCAAGAAGTGCTCAGTACCAGAATGAGAGGCAGCTGACAGAGTCACTCAGGAGATAGTGAAAGAATATTTATCAGAGGGAGAAATTATGGTCTTAGCACACCAGGAATTTTTGAACCATTAACTTTCATAGCTGGTGATGAAAAAGATCATATTCCACTACTAAGTGAGAAAATCCCATTGACTTCAAAAGAAAATAACTTGTGCCTATGAGCACAAATACACAGAGGTGACCCGGTGCAATACAACTACAGAGGAGTCCCCAAAGCCTTCTTAAGTTGCAACTTGCTTTCTGTTACTAATCATTTATTTATGTGATGACAACCGACAGTTTTAGAAATCTCAAACATGGTCACATATCACCATCTTTGGTACAAAAACCTTCCTAGTGGTATTAGGATAACAAGGAAAAGCAACTGAGAGCATGTGTGTACTTACCAGCTGCTGCTGCAACTACTGAATGTTGTGTCAAGCCAAAAGACGGCTGAACTTTGTAATGTGAATCTAGGTACCTACTAACCTGTGCTTCCACTGCATACTTGTAGAAGTCAACAGTAACGTGTGTATTCCGAGTATAAGCTCAGAGTGTGATTTATTGCTGCATTGTCCATTTGTAGCCATGCTAGTTCATATACTTTCAAGAGGTACCTAGAGCAGCTGCAAGATGCCAGTCATATTCCTTACAGTGCATTGTCTGAGCAGACATTTGTGTAGCAGCCATGGGACTTATTTTGGATGGCGAGTTGAGTTTCACTTCATTCAACTGTGTCACACTGGAACTGTCAACTCCAGCCTCTATCACCCTGGACTCACTATATGGCAACCTGGAGGAAAAAGCAGTTCTTGTGCATAATACCTCTCAACTGTTTTGGAAGTCACCTCTAGACATGACAAAGCTGTTACTTAACTCTGTGGGCTATGAAGGAACCTCAACAAGCTCTGTTCTGGATGTCAACAGCACAGACACACATATTTGGTTTGGTGATTTCCACATTAGATCTCACCTGTGTGCTCAGAAAAGCCTCACTGAGCAGCCTGAGTGAGGACTGGCTGCAGCTGGCCACCCGTGGGTGCTGGGCTCTCTTATGGAGGAGATTTGGCCTCATGACAGGGCCATCAACTATTCAGCTTGTTAGAAAGTTGGAGGACAAGAAGGAAGAGCCATCTGAGTTTCCTGTGATGTCTTTTGGCATGAACAGAATGTATATTTAGTTTTTTAATTCTGCCTCCCAATTATAAGCTGCAATTGACTGAGCTTGAGAAGACACTGGAAAAAATCACGTCACATCCAACGGGCATAATTCAGCTGCTCACTTGGATCCCAGACAGGACTATTTTTCCTTCCAGGCAGTATCAGCGGTGCATGAAGGGGCATCATCTGAGGCAGGAGAGGAACTATCTCCTCCAGCCTGGCAAGCTAAGGACATTTTGCTTTGTACTACTTCAGCTGGTGAGCTGAGATGTGCTGAGGAAGTGGCCCATGTCTGTGTGTCTACTGATAGTGATGCAGCCACAGAGAAGCAGAAGGGAGAAGACCTGCCTGCCCCAGCCTTGAGGAGGATGCCTGCACCCCCAAGGGCAGGGAATTGCCCTTTAGCAAGGTGGTATGAAAGCATATAGCACCCAGAGGGAAAAGAGTAGTTTAAATACTCTCTTAATGGGACCTTCAATGAGCTTGGGGTGAAAGGAAATAGCAGACTTAATCTTTACCCTTGTTGTGGTGTATTTATACCACAAAATAATGCAAATGTGCCCTCCTTATGACGAGGCCTCACAGACCAGCTGGTCCCTTGATCCCCACTAGCGGCAATCCTGCTTCCCAAGGAAGCCCTTTACAAAGGTGCAGCAGCACAACTGACTTCTCTTTTGCTGTGTGCATAGAGATGCCTAGAGGTGATGGACAAAAGGAAGCTAGAGCAGGGATAAATGAATCCAGACAGTTCTTAGCAAAATGGTGAAGAAAGGCATGAGGAGCCTCTGCACATCACCTTTGCCCTCCTTTCCTGCAGCCTTGTCTCCTTGAAGCTGCAGGAGGCTTGGCTGGTTCGTATGCTGCTCTTTGCTCTTTGCTGAAGGGTAGGATCCTCCTCCGATGAGCAATCAGTCAATGGTAAATGATAAGGGAAGGCTGCTGAGGCTTCACTAACTGCATTCATTACAAACGTTGTAATTGTAAAGATTTGCTATAATTCAGTTAGCTGCCCTAAAACCCTTGGCAAGCCCCATCATTGAAATGATTATTGTTACAAGATTGTTGTAAATTGGAGTCAATCATCCAGACGTGAAATTGTCTTTTTTATATCTGTGTTGTAGGCAGCAGTCTTCCTCCTTTTATTTCTTTAAATTAAAATCTCCTGGTTATTGTACTTGGAGTTGTGTGTTGGACAAAAGGATCCCTCCCAAAAAAGGCAATTAAAACTTCTCATCCCCTCAAAAGAGGAGCATGGAGTCCTCCTAATCAGAGAGCTCACACTGTTATTCGCAGCAGTTTTTTTAGTGCTGTAGAAAAACTGTTGGCAGGGGTTGCATAGGTGTAGCCGACTCCACTTTGCAGTCCAGCTGGACTGAAACAGAGCTTCTTCATCTGTGCCTTGTGGGAATGGCTGCAATGCAAGTAAACTGGCCAAGGAAAAACATACACGGATGTTTCCATACCAAATGAACACATCACAGAAAAGTAACTCATAAATGTTCAAAGTTTCAGCTGATCTTTACTGGTCATAGACTGATGAGCTGCTGTGACAGCCCTGCATTAGATGGCTGGCTAATTATTTTTAGAAGAGGATCCCTGAATTTGAAGTGTTGAAGCCTTGGACCAGCTCATCTCTTGAGGCTGTGCAGATCTCTACTCCTGCCTGATGTTCAGGTTTGGTGTTTATTAAAGTCTAAGGAAATACTTGATCCTCCTTGGTGCTGCTTGCTTTGTTGTGTCCCTGTGATATTTTATCTGTCATGTGGTGGATCTTGTGCCTATTTAGGACACGTCACCTCTCATGGGCATAGGCAAGTGGACAGCTGGAGATTATCCTGGCCATTACAAGTGCCAGTTCAAGGCTAGGGGTTGCCGCGCCTCCTACTAGGATAACATTTTGTGTGCTACATAAAATGGCTAATAGATATCCCAATTAGAACTTTTTCTGAGGTCTAGGTCAGTAGCTGTGTCAGGCTTGGTATGAATACTCAATGGGAGGGGTTCCTTTTACTTGATCAGAGGTGCAGATAGACAAGTGTCAGGTAAAATATAGTTCAACATAGTTGTTAGCAGTAGCTCTTTTGGTATTCATGTGCCTTCCCTGAGGTGGGCTGTCAGTCCCATCAGAAAGAAAAACTGTCTCTATGCTCTGGCTGAGCTGTGAGCCTCATAGGAACAGAGGAGTGGGAAGGAAGGAGAACTTTGTATCAGTGGGTTGTTCTTTAGACTGTGTGGACAGTTTCCTGTCTAAACCAGGGTAGTCCTCTTTAATCCTGGGTTTGTAGCATTGGAACAAAAAAGATTGGTCCTGAGGCCTCTCGCGGCTTCTCCTTGTGGCTATCATTATCAAGTGATAGCATCTGGTGCGGCTGGAAGTATAGCTTGATCCTGGTAGCTGTGACGAAAAAAGTGGGAAAAGGGGCAGAACATGGCTGTCTTCTGCTCTTAGAAGCAGAGGGATATTCTTGCTGCTTGCTGTCCCTTGTGGGAGCAAAGTTATTCCAGAACCTGGTGCAGAGAAACCATGTGGGACACCAAAATCTAGAGTGGGAGAAGGAGAAAAACCCAGGGCATATGGGCACCTGGTAGCACAGCAAGATGTCCTGGTTAACACCTTACTGCTCTTCCCAAGTAGAAGGCCTTCCCCCTCTAGATGGAGTGGTACTGATGAGATATGCTTTTCCCATTTCTCTCCCCTGTGGAGCAAATAGATCATATTTTGGGAGGCAGTTTTCCACCTCTTCTCTTTCTGGCTGACAAAAAGCACAGATTGCCCCTGTAACATGTCTCCACACGCACCACCAGGCAGAGTGTGAGTGGCTGTGATAGTCAACCTAATAACATGTTTTGGACATTTTTCCTTTTTTTTTATTTCCTTTTATTGTCCCTGGATGCATGCTGTCACCTTGCAGTGTGCAGTGGTGCAGTGCTGCATTAGCAGAATGCAACATGCCAGACAAGGGAGAGCTTCGACCTTAGCTGTTTGGCTTTAATTCTTCCCTGCTCTCAGGGTCAGTCAGAAAAGCTTGTAGGTGCGTGTCTCTCAGGGGTCCTTCAAACCACTATGGCTTTCATGAGCGTCACTCAATTACCGCCTACCGTAGCCCTTCTGTCTTAAACAGAAAAAGTATGTGACTTCACTGTGGGGGAAATTATATATATTCAGAATAAATTCACTGGAAAATAAATTATTTTCTTCCGAAACAGAAAAGGTGTCAGAACTTCAGGGAGGAAATGGTAGATCAGGTATATGGATGCTATTCCTCCCTAAAGCCCAGGAGCTAGTTGTGGAGTTTTAATCATAGGAGCCCATGCAATAATAAGTGTATTTTTCTTTTTAATTCAAATTAAAATTGGGTGAAGCCACAAGTGAAAAATTGTTAATTTCAAAATGGACAGTGAGAGTGTTGGTCAAATTGAGAGCCTGACGCATTACTGAGCTGAATATAAAGTTCTTTTGTTTGGCTTTTTTATTCTTCTGAGTCAAAAGGTTTCAATGGCATTTAAATAAAACCAAAGTAATGTAATTAGTACAAGCCCATAAGAAGTGATTGAATTAATAAGTATGGCCAGTGCTATGGCTACATAATGGAAGCCTTCAGTTTTTATTAATTACATATTTGAAAATCTGGATTAAACAGCCAAACTAATAAGTCAAAACACTAGTGTAAGATACAAAGGACAACAGCATTGTCACTCTGTATAGCAAGGCACTAATTCAGTACTTAATTGATACAAGAGCTGTAATAACATGAAACGTGTTTAATTAATAAGACTCCTAACGGTCATGAAACTTTTAAGAGCTCTTGGTATGGAGTAATTGTCGTAGTTCACATCCAAAGCTACAAAGCATCAGATCTCTGCAGGCCGTTTGCGATGTTGGTTAGTAGCTGTATGCAGGGAAAGACACTTTACCGTGCCACCGCACCACGAGGGATGAGGCTGAGTTTTGTCTCCTGGGGAGGTGAACCTTCACATCTTGCAGATAAAGGGCTTGTGCCTGATGAACCTTGTTCATGGAGGAAGACTCATGTGCAATGGGAATTGCTTATGTGAGACGGAGCAACCGAGTTGGCCTCAAAAAGAGGTGAAGAAATACTTCTGTTAAAACTGAGGTGTGAGAAACTTCTTCTAAGATCAGTTAGGAAGCAATTCTGAATTTTGCCTGGTGGTTCGTGCCTCACTGTAATGTGAGTGTTGCCCTGGGTCCAAGGGAGGCTACGTGATGGGTAGAGAGGCATGGGATTTTCCTCTCCCAGACATGCCACTCTGAAGGGGAAGATTACTGGCTGGAAGGGAACTGGACTGCATATAGTCAGCACATCTTTACCAGCGTACGACAAAATCAAACCTCATATTTGAAGGAGTTCCACCATTCATCTGGTTAAAAGGACTGGAATTCATCTTGGGTTTTGCTTTCCCATAAGAGGAGGAGGGCAACATATGGGAAGTCTGGGCAGTCAAGGTGAAGCAGATGAAACGTGTGGTGATGTGGCCTCTTGGGCTTGATGTGAGTTTCTGCTCTTCCTCTTTACTTCTGACTCCAACAAGCGCTCACAGACTGAGTGAAAGGGCTTGCTTGGTGTTTTATAGACTTTCCAGACAGAAGCTTTCTATATTAAAGGAAGAGTGTTCACTTTAATGCTTCAGCCATATGCTTGAATTTATCATCCTTCCCATTTAAAGCAGTTCATCTGAATTTGATCCCAGACTTGTGCAATAAAAAAATGTAATTAAAGTTGAATGTAAAAATTATTGAACAAATATAATAAAAGGGCAATTAAAATGATCAGAGTGAGAGGTTATAAAAATGCGAGAAACTAATGCTAGCCATAGCCTCTTGAACTATTCCTTCAGTAAATATATTTAATTATGCAGATGTCATTCTTTTTTTTACCTCTTGCACAGACCTACATGAAATACTGTTAAATCACGGATATATTTTGGGTATTTTTTCTCTAATACCTCCCAAGATTTGTAAGAAAGATAACTTGCTATTAGCATAGTCTTCTGTTATTTTTCTTGAAATTGGCATGCTCAAGGTAGCAGTGCATTTGATTAAGAGAACAGCTGGTTTAACATTTCTTCATGGTCTGCCCCTTGAATATAAGTAATTCCTTTGTAAAGCTCATGTAAGCTTTAGGCACCCTCAAAGTCCCATAAAAAAGGGCTCTGAACTTTAATTCTGTGAAGGGCCAGCTCTGCTTTTCTGCACAAACCTGCTACCTTCAAATTTCACTTGCTCCCCTCTCTGGTGTTAGAAGAGATGGTGGCAATTGTCCTCTTTTTCCTTTCTCCTTCCTGTCTATTTACAAAAAAATGTTGTTTGCAGAAAAGCAGTCAAGTCAAATTGAATATTCTGCAGCAGATCAGTCTTCATTATAAAATGAATGGGAAAAATGTTCTAGGGAAAATGTCTGGCTACCTGTGATACCAGCACTGGAGAGATGCTATAGCCAGAGACTGTGTTATATGGCGACCAGGAGACTTTGGAGGAGGTGGAGCTGTATATTAATACAACTGAAACCATACTGATTAGAAAGTAGTTTAACAATCAAAAATGACAAAAATATTTGGGTTTGAGATCTCATGAACCTGAAAATACCAGATGCAATGTGTTGTACAACTTGAGAGTGTCATTTAATCTGAGGTATCTTTTTTTTTTCACCAGATTGTTAATCTGAAACGTAATGTCATTAGAAAGTGTGTTGTAGTGAATCTTCTGAGTCTTGTGGCTTTTCTCAAAGGTGAAGCAGGCTGTGAATGGTAATTAATGAAGATGACAACTATTTTTCAGTGAACCAAAGCTGAGAATTTGTTTTTAATCCTTTATAAAGACAAAATCAAGCAGAAGCTAAACCAGACAACAAATAAGCAGGCACTTCTTTGTGTGTATGAGATACAGCAAACAGGATAAAAGTTATTTGTGGATTTAGTGGTATTTGTTGTTTAACACCTACACGTTCTCTAATGGCACTTGGTGCTGCTCACTTAACACATGTGACTGGTTTGGTTCACTGGCTTGTGGCTTTGCTTTGCGGAAACATTCAAAAGCTTGCTGATGAAAGGAGTGCATCAGCATGAAGCTGAAGATGGGCTGGAGGTTTTGAAGCTAACTCAAAGTCTCCTAGTTGTAGGAGGATGGCTAAAGTCTCTGTTGGAAAATCACAGTTGCTTTCTGGCTTGCTGTGTGGGTACTCAACAATTAAAACCCCTTGGAGTGGTTTGTGTCATTCAGCAGCTATGTCCTAGACAATAGTCACTGATGTGTAGCAAAGGTCTGTGCCTTTATGGTAAGGGCCATCAAGAAGATGCTGGTTAGCTGCAGTGGTTCCTGGAACCTATCAATTTTCCCTCCTCCTGTGACAGCCACAGCCATGCTAGTATGGGGCAGGGGTGGTGTGTGACATTGCTTGGAGGCTGCCAAGGTGGGAAAGAACTGCAATACTGTGCTTGTACCAGCCTTTAATATAACTCTTGGTGGCCCCACCACCAGCCTTCCCTGCTGACTCAGCATTTCTGAGCTGTACTTCAGTCACCTCTGGGGTCAGGGGCCTCCCTTGATAACAACCTTGGATAAATAGGAATTTCTCTCCTGTCATAGCTACATCTTGGCATAGCAATTGTTTGCTTGAGATAGGAACATTGCTGAGAGAGCAGCATCTCCCTCCTTTTGATTCTTCTCTGTAACATTTATGTTAAAGATGTGACATGAATGCTGGTTTTGGAGGAAAGCTCCAGCTAAAATCCTGGCCACGCTGAAGTCAATGGCAGCATTCCCACAGACTCCAAAGGGTCCAGAGTCTTGGCCTCTTGTTCCCAGCCTCTTCTTCCCAAAGAGGGTGTTTGCTAATACCAACAAGTATGGTGTAAGTATGATCCTAATGAGAAAGAAAAGCAGTGTTAAGAAAGATTTCTGTGGCCTGGGAGTGCCTAGAGTAGTGAGGGATGGGGGCTTCTCTCAGGAGCAGGACCAGCTGGCTTCCAGACATAAGCTATTGGGGAAGTTCACCTAATAGTATGGTGATAAATGCAAAGAAATAGCAAAGAGAAATGTCCCAGAGGATAGGGGTATTTGAAAATGCTGTAATAAACTCAACTTGTGTCTGCCAGAAACCAAACTGACATGATTTAGGGAGAAAAATGCTGGCTTCCCCCCACTTTCCATTTTTATCCTCTTTGATTTTTCAGCTGGCTCATCTAGCTAAAATTTGAACCAAGTCTGACTTGAAGTTCCTTTCAGGATTTTGTGCAATATTTTACACAGTAATCTGCCTGCCCGACATCGCAAGAGTGTGAGATCTCTAAACTGTGGTTTGTCCTTCCTGCCACAATGAAAACACAAATGATAACTGTGCCCCATTACCCCTTTAGTGGGTACAGCACAACCCCCACTTGTGGTCTCTGTGACTTGAAACAGAATTATATGTACTGGCTGAATTTTTAGCAGATAAAGTTTGAGAGTTAATAGCAGAACAAGTTTGAGAGTTTGGGGGGAGGGGTACATAGTATAAAACCAAACAGGACTAATATCCAGAAAATGTAGTGTGCTAACAAATATTAATAAATGCTTGCTAGAGATGGACTTGAATTAAAACTTCTATTCTACCACACCATGGACTATGGTCCATGAAAGGCTCATACCAGCCATCATATCAGCCCTGCTCTCTGTAAAGGGTTGAACCAAACCCACAAAGCTCAAGTCTGTCAGCTAAAGGACTCATCAGACACAGAGACCAAAATAATGTAACCTGCATGAAAAATGACTCCTTTGTTATAAAGTGAGTAAAGACAAAGACAGTCAAGGAAATGTATTGCAGAGCTTTTTTATTGCCTTTTCAGGTAATTTCTGTGGAGTGTATTTTATGAGCTTTGGTCACATTTTTACTTTACTAGTGAATAAAGCTCTCATTGTTCAAAGGGAGTCATCTGGTGACTCACTAATTTCTTCAAATGCTGCTTAAAAAAACCCCTCGTGATATTGAGAATGTTACTCTATATATAGCTATAGGCCCACAGAAAAATGAGCCACTTCTGAGCTTCATCATTTACTGAACTGGAGAGTCTCAGACAATTCAAGATTGATAGACATAGGGAAGAAGTGAGACTACAGCATCATCTCTGCTCCTCATGGTAAATAAATCTTGATTTTGTGTCACAAATGCTGATTCTGTATATCCAACTCAGGACTTTGCTCTAGAAGTACAAGTCGAATTTAAAGGGAATCTAAGTTACTTTTTAATGAATGTCTGCTTTCTCCCTCCTTGAGTGAATGCAAGTGCAGACATGCCTTGCACAGATCTAGCTGATAACAGGGAAGTTGAAAGGATGCTTTAGCTGGGCAAACAACTACTTTACATGATTTACCTAGTTTTCTGGGTCAATCTGGATGAAGCGAGCCTTTCAAACAAATCTTGTCTAGTAGCTTCACAGTTGTGTGCCCAGCAGTGCTGTCTGCCTGCAGCCCAAGCAGCGTGTTGCTTTTGACAGAAAGTGCCTTTTCCATCTGGGTGAGGGACTAATGTCCAGAGATGCAGGTGGAGTAAGTTTCAAAAAATTGATCCTAGTGCAGAAGCACACCAAACCACCAAAGGCAGCTGTGGCTAAACTTCTATTCTTTAAACACTTCCATTGTATTGCTGAAATTAGATATTACCAAAAACATTAAAAAAACCCAAACACTCTCACATCTCCTGTGAGGAATGCCTAGTCATCTTTCAGATCAGCTTTTACCATATCTAACCGAAACTGTGCCTAATGTACATGTGGCAGAATTATGGGGATGACAGCTATTGTTTTCAAGTCAAGAGGTTTTCAGCCTTTATGCCCAGTATTGACAACTAGGAAATGCACCCTGCCTGAGGAAGCAAAGAATGGACCTGTTTGCAGAAATCTGAACCCATGTTTATATATGAAGGTGTAAGATTGGTATTTTATTCTCATAGTAATATGGGGAGACGAATTGCCTTGGCTACCATGACAGACAGAGCCAAGGGAGACGGCCTTTTACTGTGTTTCCTCCATCACATACCTGTGGAACATCAAGTACTCCACATGCTGCCTTGTTGACCATGCTAGAGTTTGAACCAGGGCTCTTGAGAGCTGAAAGGTATGTGAGAACTGAGGGCAATACTCGCTGTACCTTCTGGGAGACACTCATCCATTTTGCATAACAGGACAGAGGAGAACACCTGAGAGGTACTCGCAGATGAGTTGTATGCCACAGCCTACAATGAGGCTTGGACAGAGCAGAACCTATAAGGGCATGTCAGGGAACTACAGAGCTGCATTCCCCTTGCAAGGAGCTTTGACGTTACCACACATCCCACAGGACCCTTTCTCTGGGAGGTTTTACTGCATTTCGTATTTGCATTCTACAGTTTTTGTGGCTGTAGGGTGGCATTCAGGCAGATGGTTACTGCATGCCTGGAAGAACAAGTGAGGAACCAGAGAGGCAAGCTCATCCTATACCAGAGAAAAAAAATGCATCTTCATTGGCAGCAAGGTCTTCAGCAAAACTTGGCATTGAAGATCTTTTCCCTTTTCTGCAAGACACTAAAATATTAGGCAGAAAGGCAGAGAGCAGACAATCTCATTATAATCCTTCTTTGCCATGGAAATAGGGAGACATCTGTAGATGGTTCCGCTGGGAGCTGGGCAAGGTGGTGTGTGCACTGACCATGAAGGCCTAAATAGCTGATTAAAATGTGGTTATGGACATTCAGGTACTTGATGTTCAGAGGTGCTGAGAACTTGTAAATGCTTTTGAAGCCAATGGGATTTGTGAGACCATGGTACTTTTGGAAGTTAAGCGTTATAAAACTGAGACATGCCCTGATGCAGATTAAAAAATATGTAAAAAATGACCACCTCATAAGTTCAATTTCTGAGCAATTTTAAATGCAGCATACAAAGAAAAGATGAAAGTGAAAGTGGTGCACAATAACTTAACTTACAGTATTTAGTGATATATTGATATTTTTGTCCTAAACTCTGCACCTCTATTAAGGGCACAAAACTATGAGCAATTTACATCCAAGTCAATGCGTTGACTGGACAGTAAATTTCCAAGTTACTCAACAACTCAAAGGTAGCGTATGTCTCCACATAACCTTTCACAATATTAGCAGCAAACAGAGTCTAAGTTGCTCATGTAAATGTGGCAACTGACCAGCCAATAGCAAAATATTCCTATAGAGCTGCCCATGCTCTGTTAGGATATGTCTGACTGATAATCCTGCGAAGCACTCTCAGTTTAAAAGGGCAGTGCTTGATCAAATCCGTCTCCATTTAATGTCCATATTTAAGCTTTTCCCAGTCCCTGCATCCTGTCTGTAGTTCTGTGTCCCCTAAACCAAGGTGCTGGGAGTACCACCATACACTGTTCTGGTGGCTTCCCTGGATCCAAACCAACATCTTCTCACTGCCAGTTCCCAAAAGGAACACGGGTCCTTCTCCTTGGAGTTGCTTCCCTCTCCACAGCTGGCAAAGCAGGGGCACAAGTAAGCAGAGGGTGTGCTCTGTGTTTGCTGGACGGATGTTCAGAGGACCCCAAGGTTGTCTGCATGCAGAACACACCTATCATTTGTTTCCATTGCGTTACTGGCGAGTCCTATTTTCATTTTCTCTGTAACCACCACATACCTGTTTTACCCCCACATTGTGCCCCTAGTGCTGCACACGGGCATTTCTTCCTTCTTCAGAGGTCTCATGAACAGGAGCCAGGAGCTCTGTCGTTGACTTTACTAAACAAAGACTACATACTCTGTCCTTTTTCTTTTTGGAAAGCAGCAAGGATGCACTAAGAAGGTGGTCCTCTGAGCTGTACTATCAGTCAGTCAAGTGGCTGAATTGTAAGCTATCTAATGAAGTAACTCTATGTTCTACGTTTACTTCTTCCACAATTGCCATTGAATGTGTCAGTCAGTGCCCTTCTGACTGATTTTTGGTACAGAACAGGCACATTTTCAGTGTGAGTTGAGCTGACACATGTAGCAGTGAAATGGATGCTTTGTTTTTCCTTCCCCTTCTGCAGGAACCCTTCCAAGCCTCCACTGTTGAACTGTGCATGGGCCTGACTGGAGGGGTGTGTCAGTAAGGTCAATGAATAACTCTTCTGGACACAACCCTACCATGACCCACTTTATGTAGAGTATTGGAAGGAAAGGATCTGAAAGCTTAGCCTCCTGACTCTAGGCATTCAAGGAAAGGGAACCTGTTGCTGTTTCCCAGAATTACCTTTTAAAGCTGTGAAAACTGAGTTTTCTCTGAAAATTTGTCTTTTCCCCTGCTATGGACAGTAGAGGTGGCAGAAATGCAGCCCTAACCATTTTATTTCAAAGAGATCACAGGAAGCATCAGGTGGCAGTGACTTCTCATGACTGATGATCTGAGCTATATTTTTCATTAATGTAAGTCCTGGCTGCAGCCCCAAATACTGGAGAGGAAACAACAGACCTCAAATCATTCTGCAGAGAGCACAGGGGATTACACAATGGTAACATGGGAAAACAAAAACAAGCTAAATCTTTATCTGGCTAAAATCCTGCCACAGTTCAGCTACAGATTTCAGCATTCTGACTAATGGGATTAAGACATGTGCCAAGGGGCTTCCATTCTCTTGTATAATTGCCTTATGCATTCAGGTGCTGGCCAGTTTCAGAGCCAGTGAGATACCTGAAATGGTGCAAGTACCAAGCAACAAGTATTTTCCATTTCTGATGAATGACTGAAGAAATCTCACTTGAACACTTGTTATTAAGGAGGTGAAGTTATCTACTATGGAAATCAATCCTCTGGGAAGCCTGTAGATGATATCCATGCTTGGCAGCACTCACCTTTTTAGTTCCAGTTTGTGACCTTTTTCACTCTCCCTAGCTAAAGCTTCTGCTTATCTTAGGCAACACCCTGAAAATATCTGCTTTTTTTACTAACTGAGGAAATAGTGGAGATGTGCTTCAGAAAGTTATGATGTTAGTAGGTGGCAAGGGCCAGAAGCTCCTTGGGAGCAGAGAGCCACAGGGATCTCCACTGAGGCCCACAAGGTCTCACCAGCCAGGGCCAATCCCACTCCCCTCAGAGAGGGTGCAGCGCAGGGCATAGGATCACTGGAAGTCTAAAACAAGTGTCCAGATCCCATGCAAGGTCATGGTGACGGGATAGGTCCAAGGTCTAGCCAGGAAGTCAATCCACAGGTCAGATCCAGTGAATACTAGGCAGGTCGACAAAGACAAAGTAGGTCCCAGGTCAACCTGGAAAGTCAGTTCTTTGTCAGGGTGTGCCACACAGAGGCATAGTTGTGGCTACATATTAGCATTTTTACAAACTGTAAATTTTAGACTTGTGGAAACAAAAGGAAGTATTTCTTCCACGTTGGTGTATCCAGCTTATACCATAACGTTGCTTGAGAGTCTTGGGTCAAGCTTTGTTATGCTAGTCATAGTGATAAAATAGGCCAACAAGATGCTCCTTGCCCCAGTGACACTAGGTAGGGACCAATGTTTATATCTGTAGTCTTATGGGGCAGGTACATAACCTGAAACACTCAGCGGTGCATTGTACTACAAAACAGAAAAAGATGAGAGACAGAAAATTGCCCTATCTAACTTATCTGCAACATGTACAGTCTCTTTAAAGAAGAGATTTAGTCTATTAGATTCTTCTGCAGTTTTTCTTCAGCCACTCAGCTGTAAGGGGGTTAAGCTGGAGGCAAACAGTAATTCAGTTTTATGACTGGACTGAAAATACAAGTAAATCTGCGGCTACTGTGTGCCAACTGTAATTCATGTCCAAGTGCAGGATGCTTTAATTGGGTATAAGAGCTCCAGGTCTGGACTTGAGTATGTGAACATCAAATCACTCCTTTTAAACCACAAATGCTATTCAAATAATTATTTTATTAGTATCATCATCTTTTTATCTGGAGATGTGGAGCACAGGGCAAGCTCAACAGGTGCCTACTGCCACCATCTAGATAACATTATTAAAAACAAACCAAAAAAAGAAAAGTCATTACATTTCTGGCATATTGGCTGAGAACACTCAGGAGGCTGAACTGGAGACTTCTGTCCTATTTGTCATCCTACTGATTGTGTAATGTGAAACACAGAAGGCCGGTGAAGTGTGAGAAAAGCAAGACATTGTGGAAGACCAAAGCCTGAGCACTGGGACTGGGAAATTACAAGCAGTGACCTACAGTCACCATATAATGAAAGTGCAGAAACCCAGCTTCTTTCTGCCAAGGGACAGGCTGTTGACTGGGAACAAATCTTCAGATTTCTCTGAGTGATTAGAGGCTCACAGTGTTGTGAACACCATGTCCTAAAAGTCCTCGAGGAAGAATATGGGCAATGTGGCTGCCAGCTGATTCATGGGGAGCAGCTGCAGAGAAAATGCCTCTTCCTGCCCTCCCAGATGGATGAAAACTCTCATGAAAGAACCCCTACAAAGAAGGGTTGGGCTTCAGCATAAATAGTTGGGCTTCATCCTCCAAGTAGATTTGTACAGAGATACTGTAAATCCCCAAATAGAAGAAAAATCCTTCTAAACTTCCTGAATATCCTGTTCAAAGGAAAGGCTGCTTCTCCTCCCTGTAAGAAGTGTTCATGGTAATGTAGGGAACCAGGGAGTAAGGATTTCTGCTCTCCTAGACCAGGAGCTGGTGCTTGCTGATTGTTTTTTTGCTGTCAGGCTGGGCTTTTCTGAGTGAGAAAGTTTCCTCCTGCTCCAAAGAAGGGAAAGAGGAAGGGAAAAGGAAGAACAAGGAGGAGCTCAAGATGGGGAATCCTGTGTGAATTAATGTCCCTGGAAGAGCAGAGCAGATGCTTCACCTGTGTGCTTATTTGTATATTCTTTTTTTTGTTTTTGTCAAGGTGATAGAATGAGAACACTCTTGATTAATTTTTCTGCTTTTTAATATCAGGAAGCAGTGTTTTCTGACAGAGTCACTATAGGGAAATACCTTTCTTGCTATCGTGATTGACATAAGCCCAGGGCACACAACATGGTGCTTCAGATACTGCTCTCTCTTCCCAGGATTTCTGGGTAGCCTGCTGGGCATTCAATGACAATATGAACAGGTAGCTGGGACTGAGACGAAGCAACTAACTTCAGTTTTGAAATGTGCATAGATTTTCTGTATTTGACTCAATTTTGGTTGCAAACAATCAAGGGGTACATGTGCTTGTGTGAGAGAGAACATATTCCTCTTCTAGTCCCATCTATTTCTGCCCCAAATTTTTAGAGAACTAATATGTGCCTCCTCCATGAGTGCTTTCAGGTGGCATAAGTAGGGATTAAGGAAACAGTGAGTAAGATAATTGGCTTTACAGAGCAAGTGGTAGGGCACAGGGGTGGAGAGTTTACATAGCTTGTGTGGGACTGCATGCAGGTGGGGTTGCTGGAGCATGAGGTAGGACTGACCAGGAACACCATCTCCATTACAGACCCTGTCAGGCACAGCTGTGCTCCAGATACGTGCAGTAAGTCCCTGGGCCATGAGCAGCTGTTGAAAGAGATTGATTCACTGTTAATTTACCTTTCCTCTGTCTAACAGCCTGTATAACCTGTAGTTTAAAGATATACACAAGCTAATTAGGAGAGATGTTTTCTGGATAGGAATCACAGCTGCATGATGTGAAATTCCTACAGTCAGTGGAAAGTAATGTAAGGGATCTTGTTTACACACTTCAGATGTCCAACTTCAGTTACATTGCCATGAATGACTGAACTTGTGATATTCCTTTCTTCTTTCACAGAAAGTGTTTCTCCAAGAACTTGTAAAGCTGCCCCTAATACTAGTTGTTAGTCTGTTCTTGATGTATGGTTTGTGTGCACAAAAGCTTGACCATGTTTTCCAAAAGTAGCTGCTGTTTGAATAAAACATGTTGTTACACACTGCCTGCAAAATTTGTTTCTTGTCCTTAATGTTTTCTCCAGGTGATATTGCTTGTTATGGTTTCTAGAGCTCCTTCAGGTTTTCATAGTTATTTTCACCCTTAGATGAGGATGATTTACTCTCCACTACCCCAATTCTATCATTGTTTTTGGTGCATGTTTCCCTCCTTCCTTGCAATACTTAAAAGATTTGAAGATTGGTTTAAAGAGGTCTCTAGTTATTTACCTGTATGGCATTCATTATCAGCAATTTATCATATTACTGTACTTTTCCCCATCTTCTAGATGTATACAAAACACAAATAACTAGTATTATTTTAAGTGTACAATAAATGCATATTACTGACAAACATAAAATAGAATTACTCATACAGCATATATTCATTATTGCATGCTATATAATGTATGCAATATATAATGCATGCAATGATACATAGTATGTACACTATGCAGTTGAGTATATTCTGTGCAGCATACAGGACTTTCAGTTTAACAAAACCAGAAAAGTAGCTTCAATTAATTATATGAAAACCCTATTTTCAACTTAATGTTTCCTTTTTTGGTTGCATTTTTGAAGTTGAGACACTAGAAAGCTGTGAAGAAGTCTTCATCATGAAAGATGACCTTTTTCAAGAAACTGGATCCCGCATGGTATGCACTTTATCCATGGCTAAATGGCTTCTGTATCTGTTAGAACCTTTAGATTCAGAGCCTGCCCACTTGGTAGTGGCAGAGGAATATTTTGCCTTACCCGATGTCAATGTGTGCTATAGCACATTCCAGAAAATTCTAGAAAACTTGTGAATAAAAGGTATAATGAATTTAAGATTCATGAACCTTAAATGATTTGGAAAATCTTTAAATAAAGTTAGGGAAAGACACAGGCTTACTCATGGCAAATATTGACAAGCTAAAGGACAAGGCTCAGCAAATAAGACTTGATAAAGTCAGTTGAACTTTCTCTGTTATGTGTAGATTAAGTGCTGCCTTGGCATGTGAAAGGGTTTCATTTTGCACCTGCTGACTTCTTAAAGAAGGTTCATGTGATCCTCTGGGATACTGAGAGAGGAGTTCAGTTTGCAGCAGGGAGACTGTAATTTTCAGACTGTCACAGAAAAGCGAAGTCTGGTGGGACAAAGATTAGGATCAAAGGATATAATAAACCTCCATAAACAGATCAGAACCTGGCCTGGAAATCTGAAGGGCTGTGTCACAAACCTTTACATGAATTATCAAGTTTATCAGGAAGTAACCACAGGTGTGAGGATGGAGACTCCACTAAGTCTGGTAAAAAAATAAGTTCTGAAATAGAAAAGTAGGAAAGCTCTGTGTGTCCTTAAAACTATTTAAGAAACAGAAGGTGGATCTTAATATCCATATTTAGAGATTAATCATCGGCTGTTGGTATGAAACATTCACAAGTCAAAATAATAGGAAGACGTCAGTCCTTCTGGTAAAGAGATAATGAGATAGCTACAACATTGCAGTGACAATAATGAAGCTTCATGCTCTTCAGGGCCTTAGTAGATGTCATGGCCCTGCCAGCAGGACAGTCCTGTGCATGTTCTGTAGGTGGTTATGCTATTTCCAGGATAAGCAGTGTAACTGCTCTTTCACAAACATGCTTTCATGGAGACGGTTTCCAAGTTAGCATCTCATTTTTTACCTAAAACCAGGAATCAGAAGATAATTGCTGCTTAGCAAATAGAAGAATATACTTGGCAGACAAGTGATTCCACAAAATATGAATGTGGGCAGGAAAGTGTGTGTTGATACCACTATGATACGATCACAAGGAAAGAAACCATAGCTAGTACAGAATGAAATAAACAGCATTTATAACTTTCTTTTAGCTAGTCAGTGGAGCTACCTGACTGACACCATCTGAGAACCTGATCCATGACATATGACTGTAGTTGTTGCTGCTAGTTCTGTGTGAAGCTGAAATTCAGTTCAAAGTGACCAAGAAAATCTTATCCATGTCAGTAAAACAAATTGTCATAGAAATCAATGTAATATTACAAATAACTGAATTATTGTGCAGATCTAAAAACATTCTTCATCTCTTTCCATTTCCTTTATGCTGTGAGGAATCAGCTCTGTGAATTCTGCTTTGGTTCATCTTGACTTTTTCAGCCTGACCTTTAATTAGTTTATACCCTGCACCAGAGGTATATAGTGTTCATGGACACATTTGTTCTTTTCAGAGTTATTATATGCTATGTGTAGAGGAATATAAACATAGAGGTTGTGGCGGCACAATGATGCACAGTGATTCACCTCTTTCCTTTTCATCACAGTAAATGCAAGAAGTAAAGGAGAACCAGGGATCTCACACCATGGATCTGAGCAAGCTCTGTCACACAGCCCAGGGAGTGGGAAAGGGCTACATTGCTTTCTAACTTACTTCACAAGTTCTCATAGGCTGGCTCCCAATATAAGCAAAAGCAACTCCTGGGGAGTTCACCTATGCCAGCCACTTACATTGACTGCGAGCAGTGGAAGAAAGGCAGCCTAGCACTGATACCGATTTAGCCTGTGTATCAGAGGTACCCAGGGACACCAAAGGAGATGTTGGGCTATGCCATTTCTGTGGCTACCCTGTTAGCGCAACTGTGTAATATGATATATCTAAATACAGCAAACTTTGGTTTTGCTTCAGGTTGCAGGTGGCCTAAGCAAAGAGTGGAGAATAAGAAAGATGTTTATTATGAAGAAATAACTCCACTACCCTTTTGTTAGCCTGGTACCCAAGTGAATGTGCTCTCTCCTTTGTTGGTAATTGCTCTCAGGAGTGTCACTGGACTAAAGATGTATGATAAAGGGCAATGTTATCAGGAATAGTAATATAAGAATGTATATGTGCAGGACACTGTCAGGTTATGTGATAAAAAAGCTCATCTCTGCACACAGAAAGGAGCACAGAGGAAAAATGGCAGCCAGGCAAACCTGAATTATACCCCGAGCCCAGCAGTCCCATGCCAATCACAGGGGAGCCATCAGCCATAAAATCTCTATTCTCACAGATGGCACACACGCTCATGCACATGGATGAAGGAGCACAGAAAGGCAATGGTGGGCACGGGAATCCCAGTCTCCCAGAGTAAGGGATCTCCTATTACCATTATCATCCCACCCTAGCTGTGCCAGAAAAGCCTCAGCCCCATGGGGTGGAGGACATCCACCCACTGCATCAATGGACAGACTCCCTGGAGTGCTTTGCAGATCAAAGGGATTGCTGCCTGCGTAGATATGGGATACATAATGAGACTCAAGGGAAGAACATTATCACAGAATCACAGAATCACAGAATAACCAGGTTGGAAGAGACCCACCGGATCACCGAGTCCAACCGTTCATAAGACAGTATGGAATGTTTGGGTAGGACTAAGGTGTGGGGAAAGAGAGGGATCAAGGTGATTTGGAGTGGAACAAGTGTGGGAGAATAGAGGGTTAAGGGGACAAAAAGGACCAGCTTTGTGTGATCAGTTGCTGATCATTGTGTCTATCCATGCCCTGCACCTGATCAGCAGAGTCTGTTCTATCTCCTTATTAAAAGCAACTGAGCTGGGATCATGGGTCAGAGCAGCTGGAGCAAGTATTAGGTGTTTATGTCAGGGTATGATCGTGAGCTCTGTGTGCCTGTGCTGTTCTGTATATGTGTATGGGTAGTGCATGTATGTATTTGGGGGAGTGCTTGCTGAGAAAAAATGCTCAGCCTCACTGCAGGTTGGACCTGCAGGAATTACTCAGTAGGATCTGCTGGGACATGATCCTCCAAGACAAGGGAGCAGAACAGAGCTGGAAAATATTCAAGGATGCTTTCTATAAAGCGCAAGAGCGCTCAGTCCCCATCTGTAGAAAATCAGGCAGGGCAGGAAAAAGACTGGCGTGTCTGGGTTGAGACATGCTAGTTGAGCTGAAGAAGGAGAGGGAACTTCTCTAGCAGTGCAAACAGGGACGTGTAACCTGGAACGTGTAACCTGGGACATGTAACCTGAGACGTGTATAGGGACGCTGCCCAGATGTGTAGGGATGAGGTCAGGAAGGTTAAGGCACACCTGGGGCTAAACTTGGCAAGGGAAGTAAAGACTAACAAGAAGGGCTTCTACAGGTATGTCAATCAAAAGAGGAAGGTCAAAGAGAACGTACTCTCACTGACGGTTGGAAATGGTGATCATGTATCAACAGACAAGGAGAAGGCTGAGGTCCTACACCTGGGTCAGGGCAATCCCTTATTTCAGTACAGGATGGGGGATGACGTGATTGAGAGCTGCCCTGCAGAGAAGGACTTGGGGGTGCTGATTGATGAGAAGCTCGACACGAGCTGGCAGTGTGTGCTCGCAGTCCAGAAGGCCAACCATATCCTGGGCTGCATCAGAAGAAGCATGGCCAGGAGGTCCAGGGAGGTGATTCTGCCCCTCTATTCCTCTCTTGTGAGACCTCATCTGGAGTACTGTGTCCAGTTCTGGAATCCTCAACATAAGAAGGATATGGAACTGTTAGAATGGGTCCAGAGGACGGCTACAGGTGTGATCAAAGGGCTGGAGCACCTTCCCTATGAGGACAGGCTGAGAGAGTTGGGGTTGTCCAGCCTGGAGAAGAGAAGCCTCCTGGAAGACCTAATAATGCCCTTCCAGCAACTGAAAGGAGTATATAAGAAAGCTGGAAAGGGACTTTTCATAAAGGTTTGTGGTGATAGGATGAGGGGGAATAGGTATAAACTGGAGAGGGGCAGATTTAGCCTTGTTATAAGGAAGAATTTCTTCACCGTGAGAGTGGTGAGGCACTAGCACAGGTTGCCCAGGGAAGCTGTGGCTGCCCCATCCCTGGAGGTGTTCAAGGCCAGGCTGGATGGGGCCTTGGGCAACCTGATCTAGTTGGAAGTCCCTGCCCATGGCAGTGGGTTTGGAACTAAATGATCTTTAAGGTCCCTTCCAACCTTAACTGTTCTATGATTCTGTGATTCCATGATTCTGTTCGTGTGCTCGAAGAATAAGGGCACTACCTTGAGTGCGTTGGTAGCAGGCATGTGAATCTGCATCTAAAGTAAGGAAGGTGGATGCATGCCTATGGGATTTCCTCTGATTTATTAGAGGTCAAGTGATGAAGAATTTGATGACAGTCAGGAAAAATCATGTTGATGGCAAGAGAGCAGGACTATTCCCTTTCACTCTAGCTATCTGCTGAAGGTTTGACCACTCAGAAGGTGCCTATGTTGAAGCATGCTGGATGTCGTGAGGAAGAAGGCTCGTCTTTTGTCACCTGCAACACACTTCCTTCTGCTTATTTCTACAGGATCATATATCCTAAGAGGCAAAACTTTTATTTTTTAAATTAAATGTCAGTGAAGTAGTGTCAGGAAATCATTAAGGTCACAGAGGTCTGTCACTGGTCCCAGGAAAGAGGGTGTCCCTTTATGCAAGGAAGAATTAGCTTCGTCTACATATGCTGATGAAGCAACTACAGGGTCCCAGGTCCTCACAGAAGGGCTGGACCCATACCTATGACATCACATCAAAGTCAGCTCCTGAATTTATGATGTTCCCTTGCATCTATGGAAATCTCTCTGAGGCAGAGCAGAAGACCCTGTGTGACAATTCCCTGTGCACTGGTGGCCAGGGGTGCCTGTAGGAGGTCAGAGGAGAGCACCTGTGTTGCAGGATGGTTCCTCTCTAATGGTAGTTGTAGCATTACTCTAAACATCACAAGAATCCCCCTATAGCTTTCCTAATGTAACTTTTCACACTCACCTTGTTGAAATAGGCTTGATATCTTAGTGTGCATCAAGTGATATAAGTGCCTGAGATGACTGGTGTATACAAAGGTGCAAATTCAGCAATGTTGCAATGTTGCCCATGTCTCTGATGAAGAATGAATGTCGTCACTACTTCCACACTGAAAAGGCTGTGAAGAACCTGTTGGAAGTAAGAGTCAAGACATTTTTACTTTTCAAATTGTAACATAATCTCCAGAAAAAAGAAGGTAACTGGAATAAATTAGCTTTTCCTTGTAAACACATGTATGTTCATGTAAGTAGCACTCAGACTTGAGCTTGCTATGGATTTGCTGATGCCTGATAAAGATTGACTTCATTCTGTCTCATCTCTTGGCCCACCTGTTTTCACAAATCTTGTGGGAACTTTGTGCCAGTAAAATCTGTCCAGTTCTGTCAAATGAGATGGTGACTATGAAACAAGAGATTCAAAACTAATATGGGACAGAGAGGGCACACACACAGGCAGCAAGCATGGCTATACAACCCTAAAAATGAGGCTGAAAATAATTTACTGCTACAATGGTACATGACTCCTTAACATCACAGAGCTACATTATACACGGTGGAGAGATCCTAGAGGAAGACAAGAATGAGATCCAAAAAGAGTTACAAAACATCTTTGAAGTACTAATGAACTAAGGCAAAAATTATGTAATGCTTGGACAACTTCTCCCTTCCTCCCCCTTCCCATATTGTTTTTCTTTTGCTCTTTTATCTGCACGGTAGCTTTGAGAAAAATGAGCTTTTAACATATCATGTTTTTTAGAAAAACAATACTGTAGGAACACAGTATATGTAGATAGTAGGCTCAAAAAAAATTTGAAAAATTACCAAATAGTTAAAGTAGAGTTTTGTAGAAAAGACCTAGGCACTTGATACGTAGGTGTCTTATACCAGAATATGATAGTTTGTTGGCTCTCTCTGCTCAAAAAACCCATGTGTTCTAAGTAGAAAAAGTGGAATTATTTATTCCTGGATGGCTTTTGACAGTTATTCTGATGATAGAATGCACTAATCATTTGTACCAACCAACTTTGGTGAAAAAAATACACTGAATATGCCAACAAAATACCATTTTCTCTGTTACTTGCACACAGTGTTGGTAGAAAAAACATGCAGAGATCTTACCCTCCAAATGACACTCTGAGGGCACTGATAGGTCTTAATTGCCAGACTAGCTTCACCTGTGACATCCACCAGCACCACTTTCCCGTAAGCCTGTTTAAGCCCTGTCCTGGCCCCTTAACATCTGCTTGAGTGGTGCTGTTGTGGTGTTGGCCTGTAGCTTAGTTATGGCCATGCTTCTGCCTAGTCATGAGCCACGTTGATCTAAACCAAGACCTACAGGCTGATTTCTTAGCAGGTGTGCCTGGCAATCATAAGACCCAATCTGTGGATTGACCTTCTCTGTGGACCTTGAACCTTTCTCATTGCCATCAACTTGTCTGGTGATCTAGACTGTTGGCTGAGTGTGGCCATCATCTCCAGGTTTTCCTGGTGGTGGGATGGGCATTACCTGGTAAAGCCCTGTTGGGATCCTTTGTGGCTCCTTGCTTCTTGTCTTGTGGGATGTCTTGCTGTGCCATCCTACTGTAGGTAGACAGTGGGCAGGTGAATATCTTGCCACTTGCACGTGTGGTGAAACAGCTTGACCACAAGACCTCTCATATAGTTCTTTCACTATGATGTTGCATAGTCTATACATTGACAGAAGAGCTGTATTGTACATCCAGCACCCAAATTATTCTTCTTGTGGAGGGCTAAGTACAGACCTTTCTTTTAAAATGGACAGGAGTGTTTCAGAGCAGAAGACCATATGGTCTACCAAAGCCTATTCCTCTAAGGATTTAGAAGTAATCAAACACTTTTCTGTTGTTCAGATCTAATTAGTGATAGCACCTTTCTAACCTTGTCCCTTGGAAAGGTGTCTCCAGTTGTCTTGCAGGCACTCTTTTTACACATCCAGTGCTGACTTTGAATATTTGTTTTGTACTACAACCACTCCTTTAAACAGACATAATGTCTACATAATGTTGTGTATGTGCTACCAGGGCAGGGAATGTCAGTCTATGACCTCTTGTTCACAAATTAGATATTACCTTAAACAGCTTACTGCATTAATCTGTTGCCCTTATTTCTCCTAGGGCTTCTTCACCTCTTGCAGTCTCTTTATTCACTAAGCCAGAGGCCACCCTAGGCGAATCTTTTACCCTGAGTCATGCTCACTGAACCAACATTGGCTGTGGTTTTCACTCTACCAGTCCTTTCCTAATGAGTAATGGAGGAGTTGAGCACCGCTAGCCTGATACACTTTGTGATCTTGTGAATCTTTGTGACAAGATAACTAACACTGTGTTATTTTGCACCTCTATAATATAGATTACATAGAAATAGAAATAAGCTTGGAAAGTTTAATTTTTCAGCATCAGAAAATTCATCATGAAGGCTGACTGGTATCCTTTCAAGAGTATAATAAGTTCTATTTATGCATCCCTAGGTTTCAAAATATGTATACTAGCATGCAATAGACCTTATCAAATTGACAATGAAGACAGGTGAAATTTTGCCCCACCTGAAGGTGTTAACGGCAGGCTTCATGGATGTAAAATCATAGTTTTGGCAAGACTGCCTGCTAATCATTCCTAGGAGTCAGAGTATGAGAACTTATGAGTAAAGTTCTTTTGTGTTTGTTTTAACTTGTTTAAATTCATTGTATTATACTGAAGAGTGCCTTCATGGCATTAATTAAAAAGGTTGGTAACTTCACAGAAACCAAACTTCAGAAAGCTCACTGCTTTGAAAGATTTTCTCAGTATAAAAATAAATTCTTTATACATAAAATTGAGAGCATAATAAAATCTATAAGGATATTGCCTTGCCTAAGGCAACTGTGAGTGGTAATCTTCTGTTGATTCTGTTGGTGCCAGTATTTCACTTGGGGACTCAATGATAGGGAGTGGGAAGGAAATTATTTGTTTTATGTCAGAGGAGGTTTTGAGATTTTACTTTTCTTTTTTTCTTGTGTAGAGTAGGGGAATAAAGCCCAAAATTCTGAACATTTACAAGGACTAGTAATCTGAAAAACATGGACAATTTCGGTTTCAAGTACTGTTTTAGAGGAAATTAGTAGGAATTATTCAATAGTATTGCTGCAAACTGGAAAAGCACACAAATTTCAGATTTTTAATATTTGTATTATAAAATCTGTGAAGGGGAAATCACATGTCAAAAAAGGTGATTCATCAAATCTTCTTAATCAAAATCTAAACTCAAATAATTTTTCAAAGAATCAAGGGACATTTGAGATTGTAAGGGACCTTTGGAGACCATCTGGTCCAACCTCACACTCAAACAGCGCCAAAAAGAGCATATCACCCAGGACCATGTCCAGGTGGCTTTTGATTACCTCCAAGAACAAAGATTCCACAACCTCTGTGGGCAAGCTATGCCAGGGCTTGGTCACCCTCACAGTAAAAGGATGTTTCCTGGTGTGGAGCTTACTGTTTTTCAGTTTGTGCCTACCGCCTCTTGTCCTGTTACTGGGCACCGCTGAAAAGAGACTGGCTCCATTTTCCTTGTACTCTCCCTTCAGTTATTCACAGAATCACTAGGTTGGAAAAGATCCACCGGATCATCGAATCCAACCATTCCTGTCCATCACTAAACCATTCCCCTCAGCACCTCATCCACCCGTGCCTTAAACACCTGCAGGGTGGGTGACTCAACCACCTTCCTGGGCAGCCTCTGCCAGTGCCCAATGACCCTTTCCATGAAAAATGTTCTCCTAATGTCCAGTCTGAACCTCCCCTGGCACAGCTTGAAGCCATTTCGTTTTGTCCTGTCCCCTGTCACTTGGGAGAAGAGGCCAGCTCCCTCCTCTCTACAACCTCCTTTCAGGTAGCTGTAGAGAACAATAAGGTCTCCCCTCAGCCTCCTCTTCTCAAGGCTAAACAACCCCAGCTTTCTCAGCTGCTCCTTGTAAGACTTGTTCTCCAGCCCCTTCACCAGCTTCATCACTCTTCTCTGGACTCACTCCAGAGCCTCAACATCTTTCTTCTGGTGAGGGGCCCAGAACTGAGCACAGGATTCAAGGAGCGGTCTCACCAGTGCTGAGTACAGAGGGAGAATAACCTCCCTGGACCTGCTGGTCACGCTGTTTCTGATACAAGCCAAGATGCCAGTGACCTTCTTGGCCACCTGGGCACACTGCTGGCTCATGTTCAGTCGGCTGTCAACCAACATCCCCAGGTCCCTCTCCTCCAGGCAGCTTTCTAGACAGACTTCTCCTAGTCTGTAGCACTGCACAGGGTTGTTGTGCCCCAAGTGCAGGACCCGGCATTTGGCCTTGTTAAACCTCATGCCATTGATCTCAGCCCAGTGGTCCAGCCTGTTCAGATCCCTTTGCAGAGCCTCCCTACCCTCCAGGAGATCGACATTTCCACCCAGCTTAGTGTCATCCACAAACTTGCTGAGGGTGCACTCAATGCCTTCATCCAGGTCATTGATAACGATATTGAACAGGGCTGGACCCAGCACTGAGCCCTGGGGAACCGCACTTGTCACTGGCCTCCAGCTGGATTTAACGCCATTTACCACCACTCTCTGGACCCGGCCATCCAACCAGTTTTTCACCCAGGGGAGAGTTCACCTGTCCAGTCCAGAGGCTAATAGTTTCCTAATCTGTGTCAAAGGCTTTACTGAAGTCCAAGAAGACTACATCCACAGTCTTTCCATCGTCCAGTAGGTGAGTCACTTTGTCATAGAAGGTGATCAGGTTAGTTTGGCGAGACCTGCCTGTCATGAACCCATGTTGACTGGGCCTGATCACCCAGTTCTCTTGCATGTGCTAACGCTATTCGTACACATTGATAAGAACCCTCCTGAGTCTTCTCCTTTTCAGCTAAGTAGTTCCAGCTCTCTCAGCCTTTGCTCACAGAAGAGATGATCCAGTCCTTTTATCATACCAGTGGTGGCTCTTTGCTGGACTCTCTCCAGTATGTCTGTGACTGTCTTGAACTGGGGAGCCCAGAACTGGACATAGTACTCCAGATACAGCCTCACCAGTGCTGAATAGAAGGGAAGGAATCTTTCCTTCCATCTCATGATAACACTTCTCCTGAGGCAGCCCAGGATATCATAAGCCCCTCTTTACAACAGGTGCACATCGGTGGGTCAACTTGGTGTCCACGAGGCCTCCCATAGAGACTTTTCTGCAAAGATGCTTTCCAGGTGGTCAGCACTCAGCTTGTCCTGGCATTTGAGGTTTTTCCTCCCCAGGTGTAGGACATGGCACTTCTCATCATTGAACTCGATGAGGTTTCTGCCAGCCCATTTGTTTGGCCTGTTGATCCCTTTCTGGATGGCAGCATAACCCTCTGATATATCAGCCACTCCTCCCAGTTTGGGGTCATCAGCAAGCTTGCCAAGAGTACAATCTGCCCCATCATCCAGATCATTACTGAAGGTTTTGATGAGGACTGGATTGTCCCCTGGGGTACACTGCTAGTCACTGACCTCCATGAAGACTGCATTACTGATCACCACTCTTTGGCTTTTCAGTCAGTTTTCAAGCCACTTTTCTGTTTGTTCATCCCATGCTTCATCAGCTTTTCTTTGAGGATCTTATGGAAGACCGTGTCAAAATCTTGATTTTATGGGAGAAAATTCTTTTCCAGCCTAAACAGTTCTATGATTCTATGAAGTCTAAGCGGGCAGTATGCACTGCTCTCCCCTCATCTACCAAGCCAGCCATTTTTTCTTGCTAAAAGTGGAGAAGTGCCAGCTGTGAAAGGACAATAAAGACTGACATTGTGTGATGAAAATTGGAAGATGTGTGGAGGATATTTCTTAAGTCCTTTAATATGCCTTTATATACATAAGATATGTTGTGTAAATATACGCATGATGTTTATAGGTAACTTAGCAATCCTGTCTGAATATGAAAAACGAACAAATAAATGAAATGAAATATGTTTCAGGCTTGCTAGCATAACCTGGTTTTGAGCTGTTCTTCACTGGATTCCTAATCACTATATAAGCCCTTATACAGATCTGTTGGTCCATTTATCCTATAGCTGTCTATCTGTAAAGCAGAGGTTATGCTTCTTTCTTTGCTGTCTGGATCACACGCTTTTTGTAAATAAACCTGCTGCTCCAGGTGGAATCCAGGGTCTCCTCCTTTATCATTCTGCAAGCTCAGTATTCAGTCCAAATGTTCCTCCGCCAAATGCCAGAAATCTTTCCCCCATGTTCAGACATAGGTAACTCCAAGCTGTAGAGGAATCGCTGAGATAGATAGCTGGACCACTGCTTGCTCTTCATGGGCAGTAGTGCTATGTCACCGGCCTAATTTACTGTGTTGGATGGAGCAAAGAGAGACAGACAACAGGCACTGCAGCTTTTGGTTTTGTTTTCAGATCTTCTAGATCCTGAGGGAGATGCTTATGACGTTGTGGGGGGCTCCCAAAAAGACACTGAGGAAAGTCAGGGTGGCAGCTGCTGCTGGATAGGGAGGTCTAGGAGTCATGAGCTCTTGGCAAACCCTAGCAGCCTCTCATGATCTCTGTCAGCTATTCCTGTTTAAGTGATGCACTTAGGCTTTGGATCGAGCTGATTCCTGATAAAGCAGAAGAAAGAAGCCTCTGAGCAACTCTGAAGGGGAAGGCCTCTGTAAAGGCTTGCTTCAGGGCACATAACTGTTGTCCATCATCGTCTTTTGCAGAGGCAGTAATACCCATTGCTTGTTACGTAGGCTGAATTATTTTTCTCAATGCTTGGCCTTCAGAATGATGTATGAAAATTGCTTACAAAACATGCATCTTAGTTAACATTGCCAACAGCTATCTTTGTTCTTCTTTGTGTTAGTGAATATGTGTGCTTTGTAACTCTATTTGATAAAAGTAATTCCAACCTCCTCCATGCAGTAGTCCAAGAGATATTGCATATCTGTCAAAAAAATACTTCCTTCAGTGCTGTGCTGCACAACCCCGCTCTCAAGAAGTTGAGATGTTTAAAGGTGAGTGTGTTTTCTCTCATAAGGAGTGAAAGACTATTTCTTGTCTGTACTTTTCTCCATTACTCCTACAGGCTAGTCCACTTTTTTCTGCTCTTTCCCAATCCCCTTGGCTGTGTTGTTCTTCTGAAGGGTTTCAACAGCTGACTTGAGGAGATGAGTCAGCAAGAATCTCCCAAGTTCATTGAGAAAATCCAAATGTTAAACTTGCTCTGTAAAACACATGGGTCTTTGTTGGTGATACAGAGGATTATATAATCAACACTGCCTGCCACAGGAACCCCTTTGTCTCTTCAAATACAGATACACCTGTTTTCATGGATCTAGTTTGATATGTCCTATTGTTCTGATTGGAAGCAGATTTCAAAAGCTGATCAAACGTGAGAGAAGGAAAAACAACTAAAGAGCTTCCAGCCTGATATCAGTGCTGTGGTTGCAGCAGTCTACAAAAAGGAGTTAATTCCTTCCTTTTTCTATAATTAAAGAATTCATAACAATGTGGATCTGGCCGTTTCTGACTGTTTGATCTCATGACAAAGTGGCAATCCCTTGCTTCTAATTAACAACCTCTGTTGTACCCACTGACTTCAGTTTATGCAACATCCAACAATATGCCCTCTCAGCAAGGAACGTGACCAGGGATCACTGCACCCCAGCCTGTATTCTACACAGGATCCTACTATCGTACACCCATTCTTGTTCTGGGTTCTGGTTCCTACTCTGTAAGCCATAGAATGCCTGTGATCATTATCTTCCAGATGGCTCCGCCTGCGCCAGCTGAAACCAAGAGTAAGAGTTTCACTGAATTTCCATGTGCAAATTTTTACCTGGAGACTGAGAAGGGCCAACTTTGAAGTGGAAAGGTCAACCACAGTGTGATTTGTTTGCCTAAATATAAGCGTGTAAGGTTTTCTGATACACTCACATATGATTTGCAAATGTTTGCAGAGGACTGTGAGACATTACACATGGCTTAATTACAAGCTATACCTTCTCGAAAGACAACTAGGGTCCACTTGGGATATCTAAACAGCAAATAAAATCTCAGATTCTAGCATTTATGCAGCTGAATCGTGCCCTCAGAAGCAAAGAGAAATAAGAATAGGAAAAAAACCCTCAATCCTGATGTGCTAAACAGCAGCACCAAATCACTCAACACTGTAGGAGAGGATGGCTGCATTGACCTGCTGGCATGAGAAGAGGCTGTGGTGCTGCAACTTCCCTGACCTTCCTCATTTCCAGAAGGGCAATAAAGTCTGATGTTCACTCAGACTGTTAGTAAGACCAATAAGCCTCACTGTCCCAGAAATAATAGTAATGAAAAAAAAGTGCTGGTTTAAGTATATCAGTCGTTTTTAATAGGATTTGTCACACAGGTACTCACCAGTGAGAACAAAGACTGGATTATATGTACCCACATTTATTCTTATGCCCAGGTACAGAAATGACTGTGCGAAAAAAGATCACATTGGAAATAGCTTCTAGTTGGGTTTCAGCAACGAGAGCCCAATTTTATCTCATCAAAGTGAGACTCAAGGAGATGGCAAAACTCCAAGAGACTCTAAGAAAAGCAAAAAAAGACCCCTCAGCTTTGCTATGAGAATCAAATAAAGTGGAAACAGCAGGGCAAAGGGAATCAGTCAGTGTCTGAGCAGACATCACTCTGGAAATCACCAGACATACTGAAAAATGTAACAGCTGTCATGAGACTGCATGAAAGATAAACAGGTTTTATATAATTACATTACTTTTTGTATAAATTTTCTACATATTTGCTTAACTTTGTTTATAGAGTGTTCCTATTTCAACCCCTAGGTGAACAAGCTTACTAACTTAACGAAAAGTCAACCCAAAAGGGAAAACTTCCAAACCTTCTTTAATAAACAATGCAAATTTTTGTTTGTATTTTTTCCTTTTTATGTTTTTGCTGAATTAAAGATGTTTTCTAAGAATGTTGACAGTTCTTCTTCCAGAAAGAAGCTTTTATGGTTGGTTCTCTTTTAATGTCATTTGATCCTCTGTTGTGTTTTTAACAATGCAAGAGGAACCACTAATTCATCCATTATTTATTTCCTTTTAGCTTTGCTATGTTTTGTTTTGTTCTTTTCAGTCACTTTGTTTTAACATATTTTTGCCAGGTGTTTCAATTTTTATTTCTCATATGTCTTTGACACTCTAGTAAATGAGGTTCTTATTAATATTTAAACTTCCTTTTCTTGTTTGTTTGTTTTATGTGGTACTCAAAAGTCTCAAAATAAAAAAAGAAAGAATCCAAAAGAATGTATGGTATTACTATACATTTATACATTACATTCTCCGTAATGTATAAAGTGCTGCTGGAGTGTCTTGGAAGCTTGGGAGCATACTTCACAAATGTGTCATTTCAAGGAGCTTTACTCATTGAGACAAATGCCTCATTTCAAGGAGAATTACTCATTGTAGTCTTATTGTCAGTTCCATTTCACATGTGTTTGCTCGTTCTGGCATATGTTGATCGAAATAATTTACATTAGAAATTCCAGATGATGAAATCGAGGTTGCATAAGGATTTGTTATTAAAGAAGTGGCATTTTCAGTTATTTAAATAATTTTCTATGCTTTTCAGTCAGGACCTTTGTTATAAACACTTTCTTCTGTTTGAATATTTGCAAGCAGAGGACCTTGTGTGCAGTGCTTATCCCAGGAATCATAATGAAAATTTCTAGCACTTTTTTCCTGAATTTTGTGATACTTCTTGAAAGATCTAACCAAATCCTAGAATTAATAACAAGAAAAAGTCAAAATCAAAACATAAAAAGTATGCTAAGAAGCAGGAAGAAAATATTTGTACGTATTCAGACCAGTCTTTGGTTTGAATAGATACAATCTCTATCTAATCTGTTCTGAGCCTGGCTGTAACATATCAAAATATTTAATATCTGAGTTCCACTTCCAAAAAGTATTTAGAAACATCATTTTTATCAGAGTCTTAGGAGCCAAAGCAATGAAGTTGTGTGTAAGAAAGATCTTTTTTAATATACCTTGATAACAAGCTATACCAACAGGGTTTTAATTTACAAATATAGTTCAGTGCCTTAATAGTGAAAGATGAAATTGCTGCTGTGATTATCCCCAAAATTAATATTCTGATTTGTAAATTAAGAGTTTCAAAAACTGTAAAAGAAAAATAAACTTATTCAGATATCTGGTGAGTGTGTCAGATAGTTTTAGCTCTGCCTTGCTGTTCTGTTATAAAAACAACTTTGCCTTTAAGTGTGTATTTACTCCAATTTACAACTACTAACACTGTGTGCACATTAGACAACTGGAGAACAACATACTTAAAAGAAGGCAATTCAGAGAGCAGATCAGGAAAAAGACTACGTGCTGCTTTTAACTAATAAACATAAGCCATCTGCTCAGTGTCCATGAACAGCAACAGGGCAAACAATTTTTTGGAACGAACTTTACTCCAGCAGTTACTGAAATCTCATTTGTAGTTTACAGCGTACCTATTTCAAAGTATTAAAAGGTTACACTTTGTGAAATGTATTTTGACAAGAATGAATACTTGCGATTATGACTGATATAAACCAAGAACTTTAAATAAGATATTGAGCACTCATGCTTCATATTTTAGATTTTTTAAAATTATAAAATAAAAGAATAATTCCTGCGGTGTACAGGAACATTAATTCAGTAATGTGTGTCTGTCCAGCTGACTGGAGAAATCCATTTACCACCAGTGCTCATACAGAACTCTGTGAACACTGGTGAATGATCATAGAATCATAGAATAGTTTAGGTTGGAACGGACGTTAAAGATCACCCAGTTCCAACCCCCTGCCATGGGCAGGGACATCTCCCATTAGATCAGGCTGCCCAATGCCCCATCCAATGGGGCCTTGAACGCCTCCAGGGATGGGGCAGCCACAGCTTCCCTGGGCAACCTGTGCCAGGGCCTCACCACTCTCATTGTGAAGAAAGTTCTCCTTATGTCTAGCCTAAGAAAATGATATATATTAAGAAAATGTTTTATCACTGCAAAATACCTCTACTTGTCTGTTCATGGTTTTATTAGAACATTGAATGCTTTCTGTGGTGGGCTGTCATAACTAAGTAAACCGTACGGCAATTTTAATCAGTGTAGAAAAGATGCTTTTGAGACTCCAGAAGTGTCTGCCTTCTCCCTAACCCAATCTTAGACTCACAGCTGTACAGATACTTAGTGAGATTCATCTTGCTAAACTAGAACTCCGCAATCACAGGCCTGCTGAGGCGGGAAGGCATCTCTGGAGTTCACCCAGTCCAACAACTTTCTCAGAGCAAGGTCAGCTAGAATATGTTCCTCAGGGCTGTATCCAGTCAGAATTTTAATATCTTCAAGGGCTGAGACTCCACAACCTGCCTGGACAACCTTCTATAGTGCTTGACCATATTCACAGTAAAAAACTGTTTTCATATTTTTAGATGGAATTTATTTATTTATTCCAATTCATGCTCATTGCCTCTTGTCCTGTATCATTGAGCACTACTGAGAAGAGTCTGGATCTCTCTTTACTCTCTTCCATGAAGTACTGATACACATTGATAAGGTCTCCCCTACGTCTCCTCTTCTCCAAGCCAAACAGTCCTGGCACTCTCAATCTCTTCTCGTATGAAAGGTACTGCAAAAGCTCAATCATCACGGTGACCCTATGCTGGACTTTCACCAGTATGTCACTGTCTCTCTTCTGCTGGCAAGCCCTGCACTGTACCCAGCACACTAGGTGTTTCTCACCAGGGCTGAGTAGAGAGGACTGATCAACTCCATCAAGTTGCTGACAATGCTTCCTTTGCTGCAGTCACTCACTGCTGGCTCGTGTGTTCACCAGAACCCACAGGCCAATTTTTGGCAAATCTGCTTTTCAGGCTGTTGGCTCCTGGCAGTGCTGGTACATGGAGTAATTTCGTGCCAGGTGCAGGGCTTGGCTTTTCCCTTCGTTGAAATATACGTGGCTTCTGTCAGCCCATCTCTCCAGTTTGTTGAGGTCCATTTGAATGACAGCAAAATGATGAGGTGTGTCAGCCTCAGTTGTGTGTTTGCAACCTTGCTGAGGGCATGCTCTGTTCCAACTTTTAGATCATTATTGCAGATGATAATCTGTATTCGTCCTACTACAGACCCCTGGGATACACCACTTGTGACTTGTCTCCAGCTAACTTCATGCTGCTAATCACAGCTCTACGAGCCTGGCAGTTTGGCCAGTTTCCAGCCCACCTCTTTGTCCATTTCCAATGTTCACATTTAATCAGTTTGGAAATGGGGAGTCAGTGTTGAAAGCCTTACTAAACCCAAAATAAATAATATCCAGCACTCTGCCTTTGTCCAGTGAGCCAGTCAAGGCTATCAAGTTGGTCAGTCATGGTTTTCTTTTCAGAAATCCATGCTGAGTACTTCTAATCACCTTATTTTCCAAAATGTTTGGAGACAGTTACCAGGATTATTTGTCCCATCACACTGCCAGACAGTGACTGAAGCCTGACCAGTGTGTTGTTTCCCACATCCTCCTTCTTGGCAGCAGCAATGACATTCATTTTCATCTAGTCCTTGAGGAACTTGCCCCAGTTGCCCCAACCTTTCAAAAATAATTGAGAGTGGCCTTGCAATGAATTGGGCCAGCTCTTCCAGCAGGGCTTCTTCCAGCTACCTGAAAAAAAAACTTATCTATTGTTTCTTCCTGATGAGACAGCTTGACGATGGTGACAATGTAAAGGTGTGGATGCTGTCTTTAAAGGTAAGCTGAGAAACTACTTGATGCCACTGTCCCATGTGGGACATTATTCCACCTTCCTCTGAAACCCTGTAGGACAAGTGCAGATGCAGCTCACAGCAGCAGTTGTTAAATATCATATTTTATTTTAATCAAGTCACTTTCCTTATTCTTTCAGTAGAGGAATTTGCTGCTTTTTCCCCCTGCTCTCTCATGACTTATTACACAACTCACACAGGTAAAGCACTTAGAAAGACCTGCTGTTAAACCCTAGTAAGAGTACTACCCTTCTATTACAGATGTGATGTCACTGTCCCTTCTGTTTCTCCAGCTGTTTGTATTTTGTATCTGAATGATATACACAGAGGCTCTCCCTGGGGGAGGGACAGCATCACCCTTTTTGTCATAAAGCTCATAAGATAAGACGCTTCTATATAGAAAACTGGAATCAGAAACTGAAGGAGTAGAAGTAAGCAGCTGGCAGCAAAAAACGTATTTCCATTGCAGTGAAGCTAGTCACCAATTGCTCTGTTTCAGCTTCCCCTGGGCTAGGACTGTGTCTCTACAGCATCTAAGAGGTCTGTTTTCCACAAAAAGTTATATATATATGCGTGTGTATATATATATATATATATAATTTTCAGCTGTTAAAAAGTATCTTAACTTTAGCAACAGTATCATGAGCTTGAAGTCCTTCATCTAGGGACAAAAAGGAGACTTTAACCTCGATAAGTCTATAGGTTGTGATTTTTGCCAGTCAGCTGACAAACACTTTAGATGTTGTTTGTTTGTTTGAGATGCAGATGAACTCCTTAGACACATGTGCCACCAATTACCAAGTGCTATACATTGTCTGTATAGTAACCCATATCAATCAGACACTGTTTGGCATTTAAAAATAAAATTTGCATTGCCAATTAGTCAGCCATGCATATGGTAATCTTATCTGATGTTATAGTGCTAATCACTCCTGGAAGGCCTTGACATATTTTATAATTGAACAACCAGGTTTGCATTTTACTGCAATTCATTCATATTTAAGTGTGATTGTTAACCACATTAAGTTGATTTCTTTTGAAGGCTAGTGGGAACTGTGGAGTCTTGATTCGTGTCCTGTTACGTGGTCACAATATTCCAGCAAAGGATTGGAAGGGAAAGGAATTTGTTATCATTTTGTGAGCTAATTGAAATGTTGGGAATGGCTCATCTGTGGATACACTGCTTACTGACAGACTGGTATTTGCTGCCTGTTTCCTTTCACTTTCCTGCCCGTACATCATCTTGTGTGTCTTCCCTCCAGCCTTACATTTGGTGACAGGGATTGTATTCAATTTTGTTTACACAGCCTGCAATGAATACCATGACTTTGAGTCCTAAGGAACATAGGAAATAAACTAATGCCCTAGTGTCTTCCCCTTCATTTTTCTTCCCTTTTCATTACCCTGAAGAATGTAGCATCTACAAAAAAAGGGACATTTCTAGTGTTAGGTTACTGAGTAGTATAAAGCCTGCTTGAACAAACCTTCTTTGCATCAGTAGCATCATAGTACATACCCCTGTGAAGCACAATCCTCATGTGAAGATGCACGACATTAGGATAGACTTATATCAAAATGCAAAGACAAGTATCCATGCTTTCAGCAGGTCTTTGCCATGACTGCCTGGACTTAGTCTCTAAAATGAGATTAAGCTGTTTGAATTCAAATCTGTGTCACGCATGGCAGTGAATGAGGTTACAAAGAGGGTCTATATGTAGCTGAGACAAAAAGAGTTTAAGGAGATACTGTTTTCATGGGGCTTTATGTCAAAAACTCTTTCGTGCCTAAAGCAGTGATGTATGTAAGCTTGCAGGGGATTAGGAAAGGAGGAAAATACCCAATTCTATTGTGAGATCTTTTAAATGCAGCCATCAGGCTGTGAGGTACCTGTTCCTCATGTATCGCTCAGCACAGTTCGAGCTGTCAGTAGAAACAATCTGTTTATTCTTGCTGGACATATTTGAAACCTGGGACATTTGGAGTTTCAATGCTTTGAATTTCAAGGAACCAGGTAGCATTAACTACTTCCATTTCTCTGTGCAGGCCCTGTGAACCATGAATAAATAGTAACCCCGGCAACCAGCCTCTAGTTGATGCCCTTCGCTTTCAACAAACCAAACCAAATTTGTACTGATCTATGGACTTCAGAAGAGCGGGATTTAGGTTGAATTTGACCCATTGTGCCATTGTACCCTACAGTATTGGGCACTCTATATTCTGCTGTAGGCCTATTTAAATTCAAACTCCTGAGGCTCAGCAGTTGCTTTAAATGAAGATGGCCAGCAGTTCTCTGCTCTGAATACAGTGAGTCTGTTCTTATTCCAATCCACTGGAATAAGTGTCCACTTCATGAAGAGAAAATTGACTACCCTTGTTGAGGCTTTAAAGCATAAAACCATATTTAAACCCGAGAGAGCATTTTTTGTTAAAAAAAAGTGAGGAATTGGATGTCCAAATGAATTCCTACATTTGAATTTTAGTAGAAGAAAATTATCTATGGGTATCAATGAATAAACTCTTGTTCTACTGGAAAAGATCCCTGATTATCAGTGGTCAGCAGTCTGCTAAGTGATGCAACAACAACAATAGGACCAATAATAATTCCTACCCTGTTTAAAACTTATTCATCAAAAGCCACGTAACAATGGAATTTTTGTTCCAGCAGAGGTCCCAAAGAGGTAGCTTTTTGTTAAAACTATTGTGTTCTTTTTCAGCCTTGAGAACATCTGTTCTGTATTTCATTTGCCACTTTTGCAGGGTGCAAATAGCAGCAGGCACAGACAGAGCTATTAAAAATGTAAGAGCTATTCCAGTAAATCACTTAGTTTGTAGTAAATCAGTTAGTTTACCATTACTGAAGTTCTGTATGAAGTGAGTCTTGCTGTTGGCAGAACAAGATTTTGTAATAAATAATACAAAATAGTCTCTGTTTTTTAAAAGAGATTTTGTAGAGAGACTTCAACAATAAATGATTTAATGGGATGTGTGATGATCAATGAAGCCGCCTTGTTGCATCTCAGAACAGTGCAAAACCTCATGTACACAGAATTCTTGGAGGAGTTCTGCCTTTTAAAAGATTGTTATTAGCAGCTGACACTTGCTCTCTTCTGCTTTTGAAAAGGTGACAATCTGACCTTCTAAAGTTTGTAAAGAGTTCAGGAGAGTGAATTATCTCTCCCTACAGGAGGCTGCAGTAGCATCACATGAGATACATTATGGCCAGTGCAGGCATCTACCTGCATGGGCAGAGATCCTTTGGAAATTAGAGTGTGCAGAGGAAATGATTTTCCACTGGAAAGGGAGACAACTGCAGAGAATCAGATGGGCACACAGGAGAGAGCATCTCAGAAACAGATTGGCTTGGTGAGACAGATTTTCTGCTTTGCAGAGAAAGATGGAAGGAAAAGTGCATTAAGATTATGGGAAGCTGGACAAGGTCGTAGGAAGAAAGAGATGAAGCGTTGTCCCATGTCCAGCCTACCCCTCCATCGTAGCTTGTTGCCATTGGCAGACGTATTGATAAGTCGAAATCTTACTGAATTGGCTGCACTCCTCTCAGGTATGGAAGCTATGTGTGTCCCACTAGTTGGCTTCACTCTAAATCAGTCACAATAAAGAAAACCTTCCAGTCTTGTATCATTCTTCAGCTTCCCAGATTCTCCCACATTCTTCTGCCTCCATTATATTATTTAACATGACTGTCTGCAACAGCAATTTCATTAGTCGCAAATGTAAATTTAATAATACCTCTACATTTATTCTGCTTATAAATCTAAAGACCACACTAATTATACCAGATTTTTTCCTTTTCCTTGTTTCCTACTCCTTTAGTTTCTTCTCATTTGCACATTTTGAAAGTAAAGGTGTTTTTTAATTCCAGACTTAAAAAGCTATTTACGAGCCTAAGGCCAGTGACCAGTCTCTGTAGAACCTCATTAGAAACACCTCCACTCAACCAGGTCCTTCTGCTCACAGAAGTGAAAAAAAAAAAAAAAAGATCTGGAACTTGCATGCAAAGCAAGGCCAAAAAAAGAGTAGGTCTTGAAAGCTCATGGGTGAATAATCACAGCAGAAAGATCTGTAGGAAAAAGTCTGTAGGTACAGAGGAAAGGAGTGATCAGTGAAGAAAAATATATCTCTGACCATGAAGTATTGGGATAGCCAAACAGGATCTGGGATTATGAAAGCCAATAAAAGGAAAAATCAATGAAGCCATCTTCCTAAGAGGATGTTATGGTCCTACACCTAAATGAATATTTCATCTTTCAGAAAGAAAATGATTCCTCTTTGAACAAGTCAGGCACAGATGCTGATTAGTGGAATGAGTGTAAGGATATGCAATTTACTGTACTGGAATTAAAGCTCACGGAGGTCAAACAGCTGGATCAGATCACCTGGCCAGTGTTCATCCTATACACTGAGTGAACCAGCACTGAAACTGCAAAGTTTTTGAAAATGAAACTAGGAAATTGAGAGGTCATGCCACAGGAGTAGCAGATAGTAAATGCACTGTCTACGCTGCCAAAAGGGGAAAAAGTGACTCTAGTAACAACAGACCCCTTAGTTTGAATTCAGTGGTGTACAAGATTAGAGGACAAATTTTGAAAGAAACAATGCTGAAATACATGAAGCTAAACTCATAACTTGGTTTCACTAAAAATAATTTGTCTGACATGACTCACATTTTTCTCTGATGAGATTACAGATTTTTTAGACAAGAAATACGTAGATCTAATTTAGCTGTTTTTTTTTTAATATGGTACCAACAAGAAGTTCTTAGTTATGCTGAAGGAGATGTACAATGCTTATAAGGGGATAAAGCATAGACTGGAAGGCAGCTAACAGTCTTGTAGTGAAAGAGGAACCATCCAGATCAAATGGGATTATTACTGCATTCATCCAAGGCTGCTTCTGTGACTGATGCTTAAATTTTTCACTAAAGATAGCCAAAATACTCGCATTTTGATGCCATATGACTGCCCTAGTGGGAATTTCCTTTAGATGATCAAATAAATTCTTGGAAAATTTTGGGCTGGGAGGAGGTCAGTCCTCCAGGACTGTTTTGGGAAGTAATGTTCAATGTCTTCTATAGATTACCTTGGGAAAAAAAAAAAAGCATATTTGTAAAGACGTTAGGAGGCTTTGTCCGTGTAGAGGTAGAAAAGGATATTTTGTAGAAGAATAAAGTAACCTTGAAGACTAGAATGAAAGAAATACAGTAAAATGTAATAATACACAATTAAAATCTATGACTTGGGGATTCATAGGCAGTCTGCTTCCTGTACAAAGGAGTCTCATCAGTAGGAAACAGAGGATGAGAAAAACCCATATGATAACCACAAAATAAATCTTACTTACTATGTATGACCCAGATTGATTTGAGGAAAAATATGTAAGTCTTTAACCTAAGTTTGCTGTTCTTTCAGATTATCCTCTTAGGTTGACTCATTCAAATTAAAGCCTATCCCATCACGGAGACATTAATCTCTTATTTTACTGAGATCCTACCACTGTGACCCGAGGTTCTGGCATGAAAAGATCAGCAAACCAGCTGCTCTGAGGTGGAGGGAAGATCCCACACCTGACAACCCTGTAGCAGAAGATTGCAGTATATGCTACCGTGGATTACTGAAAGGAGTGATAAACTGCCACTGAATTATAAAACATAGGTGATTGCAAAACCAGCATCTCTGAGGAGTTTATTCAAGACAACGGTAAACTGTGCTGGAGGCAAAAAGAAAAATATGAGTATCCAGGAAATATTAGTAAAAATCCCAGGTGCACAGCATGCCTCTGAATGTTCAGAGCATTGGCAAATATTGACTCCAGCTCGAGCTGCTTATTACAACTGCTCTGCCAAGTCATAATGATGGAGGGTGATTATTTGCTTTTCCTTTTTTTTTCTTTTAATATATCTTTCCTTGTTACAGATGGTTAATTTTACTGTGGAAAAAAAACCCCAAAACCCTAGCTCAAGAAATACAGCTCAACTATTCAGTAGGCTGCAGAGAGCAAAGAATAATCTGGGGGTAAGTTCTCTTTAGGCAGACTCCAACAAAGGACTCATCAGTTAGAAATGAGCATTATATCATACTTTCCAGACTATTCACAGGATTAAACCAGCTGTGCATACAGTAAGCTCCCTTTACAGATCTAAGAGCAGCACAGGCACTGAGACCCATTTGTTTTGGATAGTTTTCAAGACACAGCTATTGTTTACATTGTGCAGTGGCCCAGGGCTGCGGAAGAGGAAACTAAGTTATAACAAGCGAACTGGAGTGTGCACAGTGCTGTGCTCTAGGAAACATCAGCTGGAAATGGAGGTGCTAGAAGCAACTGCAACAACAGGGAAGTTGATGTTGGAAGTGGATTTCATATTGTAAGGAAAAGAATCAAAAAAAGAAAGCAAACTCTTCAAAATGATATGGTCATCCAAGCCTGGTGCTGACTCTGCTTCCATGTGTGTTATGTAGCCCATTTCTCCTGCAATAGTGGTGAAAACCTTGTGAAAGCAAGATAATGAGAATCAGATTTTGGTAGTAAAGTATGTAAGTACCTTTTTTTTATAAAAAGTTTTTTGTTTTTAAGGGCTGAATTTTTATTGAGAAAATTGCATTCTGGGGACTTGGTAAAATTCATTATGTTGCAGGATCAGTGTATAAGTATTAGGCAGGCCTGTTAAGAAATTTTCTGCTGGCTGTGAGCAGGTTGTTGGGGAGGGAACCATGAGATTGCAAAAGCTGTGACAAATGCTTTCTCTTGCACCCTGCCAGCTAAATACAGGATAGGTGTATCTGTTGCTTCCCACTTGAGTAGCTTAACTCTCTCTTGCCATGGGGCAGCCTAATTATCAAGTGGGGAGCAGGAGAAAGGAGAAGGCTGTGAGAAATTGAATTTCTCCCCCAAAACACTTGAGAAAGTCATCAGAGAGGAGAAATGAGTGCTGGAGATGGTCTGGCATGTGACTGGTGTTACTAGAAGGCAGCTATTCAGACTCAGCTTAAAAAATCTACGATAAACCCAAAAGTGGAGTTACAAAGTGGAGAAGCAGACAAGTAAAATTCTTCAGAAATGTGTAGTGTGGTAAGAAAAAGAAGGCAGTGAAGAAAAGATACGTGCCATGTCAGCTGTGACCTGACATGATGGTGAAATCAGAGGTAGGAAGCAGAAGCAAAGGTGCAAATGACTCTCTCCAAGAGGGGCACCAAGGGTGGGTGCTGGGAGAAAGCAGATGAAATCTTGTGTCTGCACTTTGCTTGCCTTTCCTGCAGGAGATAATATCCTTTTTAAAAAAAAAAGAAAAAAGTTTCCTTTATAAAAAAAAAGACAAAAAGAAGTGATTGAGTTTCCACGAGTGTGTTTTGCTGGTCTGGGATGCCTTTCTCAAGGCAGCTGTAAGGGGTGTGTGGCCAGCGTGGCTGGCTGGCTGGCTCAGTCCCTAGTCCTCTGCCCTGACCTCCCAAAACCCCAACTCTCCTCTCTGCAGGTGCTACCACTCTTCTGAAATATGTCAAGCAGTGGGATGGTTTCTGACTAGGATTCATTTTAAAGAGAAACTGATTGTAGGACACTATGATGGGACAACTGAACTCTATTTTAACCATATTTCTGTTCTTGCTTGGAGGCCAAGTTGTGGTAAATATCATTTCCTCCTAGTTCTTGTTGAATAGGACTCATCTCTGGACATTGCCATGTGATACCTCAGTGGGAAAAAATACAAAGAAGCCTAAAGAGGGAAACCAGCGGGGCAATGACTGTCATGAGCACTTAGCTGAGGTGCTTGGGAACAGAGAAAGTTTAGTCCTCCTGGTGTTGCTCAGTGATTTCAGTTTGGAGAAAGTGGAAACTCAAAAATTATAATAAAATAATATGAGGGAATGATGGCTCAACTGGACCCAGGTAGGCAGCTAGAGGGATGCCCAGTCTCTCTATAGCAGAATTTATGTGGAGAGATTTTAGGTCTGCCTGAATACCGCTCTTTTCTTCACGCAAAATATCACTGGTTTTAGCAAGGCTGTTTGGAATGACGTGTGACAGTGCTTCTGACCAAGCTTAAATGGAAGTTTATAGGGCTATTCTTACAGCCCTGCGAACAAGTTGTACATTTCCCTTCCCTCAACCTGTTGGGAATAATCTTATCCACAAAATTAGTGTTTGCAAAATCAAGTGGTGTGAATCAGCATCTTTGTGGGCTGTAATGGAACAAGTTCTGTTCACAAGACAGATGTGTCTGGTCTCTTACCCACCAAGACGTGTCAGGCAGGGATTATTTATACCTAAGTGCTGACCTTCACCTCTGCTTATGATCTCACTCATCTCTAAAGAACACAAATGTTAAGTATTTGAGTAACTGGTTATTGCACAGGTTTGGCAAATTTGAGGTTTTGAGCATGACAGTTCCTCTTTTGTGCTCCCATTTCATGCTCTGCTGTCTTTTCCTTGTTCTGGGATCTCATGTCCCTACCCTGAGCCCTTTCTCTGGGTCTCCTGTATGGAGATGCACCTTCTGCTTGCCCTCTTGACCCACCACACAGTGCAATGTGGAAATTGCAGGTGCTGGGAAATGAAGCAGCCTGAATGGCTCCCATATGTGTTTTCTTAATAGCAAACATGAAGCATATCATTACTGAATTCACACTTAGACTGCTAATAAACACCCACGCTCATCTCCTCAAAGAAAAGATGTCATAACTTGTTTCATCATTTCACGGTTGTCAGTGAATGCTATCTATTTACTGGGGCTAGCTCAGGTTGGTGCAGTGAAGGCACCAGTCTGAAGGCTGATTACATTAAGCGCAATGAAATTTTTGTCATATCAAAACAGGAGTAGTCGAACATCTTCATTTTATAAAGTTTTCTGGCTGCGAGAAGGTTTTGGGGTTTTTTTTTGACAAAGCTGATCTTCCTGCCAAAAGCATTACTTTGTGGAGAAATAGGAGAAAAATATGCTTAAAACTCATATTTCAACATGGGAATTGCTACCTGAAAGCAGAAACTGAATTGCGGTAATGATTTCAGAAATTACAGGATGCTTATTATACCCTTGAAGCTGTGCTGCCATGGCCAGTTTGTTTCTCCTCATGTCATTCCAGAATTAGTAATTCTCAATCCACTTTGTCTCATTTTCAAAAAGCCTGCATCTGGTACATCAAGGGAAACCAGTTTGGCCCAAGACCCTGACCCAAAGGGGTGAATGAAAGCAAAGTCTTAGCTACACACATCCCATGAGACACTGAGACAGCTCTTCTCATCTCAGGTATGGAAGGCTTGGAAAGAAATATTTTGATTTTTAGTTGATATTTTTTTTAAACACCTCTAAAATGTCCATAAAAAACCAATAGGATTTTGTAATATTCAATTACTTTTAGTTATTTATGAAAATCAATGTTTTTTGTTGGAGAAGAAATCTTCCTGGTTTTGAGCTAGCGCTATAGTACGTACACGTAGAGGTCAAATCCGCAGCTCTTTTAAGGAAAGAAAACTTCAAGACTGTAGCTTTTGCTGTTTCCTGTACAGCAGAGATTCTGCACAGTTTCACTTTTCAGCACTCAGCTGTTCCAGAAATAATGTATACCTCTGAAAACAGAGATTTTTTCTGAAACAATAACTTCCAGTTAAAAATACTGTAGATAATAAAATTAAGGGCGAGAGGCTAAAATTCTTGAATGCTGCTGGGAGAGCCACTTGCCTAGATCTCAGCTGGCAGTCATTGAGACTTTTTATTAGATTGATTGGGAATTTTCTATTAAATGTTTGTCCTTTTGCTGTAAAAAGACTTTCCTGAAATGTGAAAGCAAAAGGGAATTTTCTACTTAGACCAAAACACTTGCTTTTTCCTCAGACCATCGAAGTGAAATATTGTGTTGCTGTTCAAACCAAATCACAACTTCATTTTTTTTAGATAAAAAGGGAGCCATTTTGTTTTATGCTTAGCATCAATCTATAGGTGCCTCAAAAGGGATGTAATCCACGTTCCCAGCTTTGCTTATGTGTGTATTACAACTTCTCTGAGACCCTTTGCTCCCTCCTTATATTACACCCTCTGATATTTCCCAGAAACTGTATGATTCAGCAGAGCTCTCTGAAATGACGTTAGAATTTAGAAGAAATTTTGTCTCACAGAAAGTTCTGTTAATCACTCCTTCCACTGATCCGTGATTAAAATAAATAAAAATATTGGCATTTCCTGAAGGACAGAAATTGTGATTTCTTGTTCAGCTCAGAGGCCTCTCTGGCTTTTCCTGAGTTCTGCTCTCTTGTGAAGAGGGAAGAGAAATTGCTACAAACAGAAATGCTTTAGTGTGGTCATTGTTTCAATTTGAATTCAATTGCACTTAGCATAAGCCTGGGAGAGATTTTAGCAGATACATAATGTGTTAAATGGCACAAAAATGCAATTATTATGATATGGCATGTATTAACTGAGAATTTGTGATGTAGGTAAAAAAAGCAGAAATGGATATGCTTAAAGAATAAATGGTAGGCAAGTGCCCGGACAGTGAGGCTTATCTTTTAAATTTCTTTTAATGGTTCACTTTGGCTCTAAAAATACAAATGTTGATTAATTACCTTTTTAAAGCACTTTAATAATGCCACTATTTAACCTTTACATCAGCCTGGTGGAGCAGCTGAGTTTTAGTACTGGCAATTTAGAGATAATTAAGGAGCAGATCTGTTAAAACATCTTCATTTTGGATGTCTTCTATGTTTTTAATGCCTACCTTGAGACACGCAGCAGCTGAAGAGCCTCTGCACCCTCTGTTCTTCACAGGCTGAGTTGTGGCACCTAAAAACATTTTGCCCCCAAGGCCCTGCTGTGAGAACCTTCATCCGTGGGCATCCACAGTGATAAACTGCTCCTGAAAATGCACCCTTGTGACTGTGTTGCTCCACACTGAGTCAGGCAGACAGCTGTCAGATCATTGAAGGGATACAGGGTACAGGCATGTTTTCTAACTTTCTACCCCAAGTGTGGTCCAAGTGTTTCCAGCGGCACGTTAAAATTAGTCCCATAGTAAGACAGACTGAGAGTTAAGATTTGATTTTTGAAGCAGGAGTCATTTTGATGAGCACCTGTAGAAGAGCGGAGAAGGAGCAGCTGCCTTTGGCAAGTGTCACAAAGGGGTTTGTATCGTCTTGAGCATTGCACAATACTTGGCCTCAGGCAACACTCCTATGCTGTAATTGTTTGAATGCATTTTATCACCTTGAGATGTCTGAAATAACATCAGGGCTGTCCTACAACTTGCTGAGTTGAGGAGAGGGTTTTTGCAGGTACCTAGAGGCATGTGTTGCTTATACTGAAGTGTGGCGTAAGGGATTTTGAGACTGAAAACCTTCTGGAATAGTGTTGGACAACCATACAGGGTGGAAATAGCAGTTACATCTGCACTGCCTTCCAGGAGCTGCTCCTGCAGTGAGCATAGCTGGGTTGCTCACCACCAGGCACTGAGAAATCATCAGTGAGAGTGGTCAGAGGTCCAGTACTTGTGGTTGCTCCATGACAGCCTCCTATTCAATGGGGTGGGTGTACCTGGCAAAACTGGCCTATTTGGTTGCCACAGGCACAATCACCACCATACGTCTTAGGACAGATGAGAACAGTTTCATTACTTGCAGTGGTTGACGCATCTAGAATTACTGTAGTTTGTGCTTTACTCCTGCAGCCCTTGAATGGGTTTCCTGTAGCCTAAGGGTTTGTTTGCCAGAAGGGAGGTCTTGCTTAGACTTGTCCTGGTGTTTTCACAGCCCAGATAGACTTTCATGATGACAATGAAGACTGCAATAGGATGTTATTCATCCTGTGTTCAAGGGGAGCAAACATTACAGATGTCATCAGCAGGAATTTGTATTCTTCCCTCTTGCAGGTTTTGGGGCAGTTGCTGGTTCTAAAGCAGCAAAAAAAAGAGAAGGAGGAGGAAAAAAGGGCCGAAGAGGATATTAGTGTTTAAAACTGCTTTATCAGGACTTCTGTTCTTACAGAAAAGCCAGCAAGGATGGGAAGGCTTGAAAGCATACAAAGGAGCAAGTATGAGAAAATATGTGCACTTCACTGCCACGGATTAGTAAGAGAAGGAACATATTTTAAGTCAATGCATAAAGCACTTGTTCATCTCAATGGCAGAAGTTTAGTTCTGGAAGGAAACCAACCATTTGTCAAATCCTATTTCTTTGGTTAATTAATACATAAAGTGAAGCGGTGGAACAGGAACACAGAAACTTTCGTGTTTACGGTCTGTGTAATCTGGCTGCCTGCCTCTAACAATGACCGGCACTAAATGATTCAAATAAAACTACTAGAAGCAGCTCAGTACTGGGTTATGAAATCTATTGCAAGGCCAGTTTCTTCCTAAACTTCACTGGCCAGAAGCCTGGTTTTGCCTTAATGGTTTGTTCCCTGTTTCTAGTGTATCCAGCTCTCCCAGTATATGGTGTCTTTCCTGAAGCCCTGGAAGGGAATTTCTGTTATTAAAACTCAACTTTCTCTAAAACGGTTGAACAAATAAGGAAAACAGGAAGAAGAAAAAAGAAGAAAAAGGAAGAGATTGACAACGTTCTCAGTTGTAGGGGATAACTTGACAAGAAATTTCAAAAGCTGACATGGATTCAAGGCAAGATTGGACAAACCCATAAGAAATAAATGCACTATGTGTTACCAGTTACACAGAAACCTCTTCTAGCACATTAACAGTCTCTATGTGAAAACACTTGGAGACTGGAAGAACATAAGAAGATTATCATACGTTCTTGTCCTGCTCTTACCCTTCCCTTAGGAAAAACGGTTATTGGAGACGGGACTAAATAGACTTTGTCTGATGCAGAATGGACTTTCCACAGTAAATAACATACAGTTTTTGAAAAATCCTACCCAAATTTGTAAGGCTAAAGCAAGAATCTTAAATTATATATGTTTCATCCACAAGCCAGTTTTGATATATTATCTGGAAAAGCTGTGGATATTTTTCCCCGATATTTAGTATTGAGCATATGTCTTAGACTCTACAGGTGTTTTAATAGTCAATGTCAAAACGCTAGATATTGTAGTTGTAGAATGGTAACACATTATATTATTTATTTTATTTTTTTTTTAATAACAGAAAACGTGCACTTTTTCAGGGAGAGTTCTTTTTAAAAGTAAAACTTAGGAGGACAGTATTTGACAGTATTTTTTTTAAATAGGGAACCCCTCAACCTATACTCAGGCAGTGATTCGTTTTAGTGCAAGACTGACATCACAACACAAAGTTACTTTCTTCCCCAGGAAGCCACTTTGTCATGTGGCTTTACTGGAACAAGATCTTACTGGAGCTGAGTGAGTGCTCAGTCTTTGCTGCAGCAAGGTCCTGGCTAAAAAGAACCACAGTCTGTTAAGTAGGTGGCATCAAGCAAGAGCCCCTGAGCACCTGCAGTGATGCAAATTCAGAGGGAGAAGAAAGTTGTGAGAGGAAATGAGCTCACCGGCTACTCATGGTACAAAAAGACAGGCAGAATTTGTGCATGCCAGCACAAATAGCGTTTTTAAGGGCATAGATATCATCTTCAGGGATGTTTTATTTTTAGCTTGAAAACTTTAATATGGCTAATTAACTTCAGTTGGGATGTACATAATAGACAGGCAGAAGTCTGCTGGAGAAATTAATTACTCAATCTAGGACGGGACTAGGTGTACATGAGGATGCTCAAAATGGGAAAGGGGAATTTTTTGTCTGTAATCTGAATTCCCTGTGCAATGTTAGAGGTTTATATTTGTGTGATGATTAAATGGGAAGGAGGCAGTGAACTGCAACTTGTGAAGGTTTCTTTGTATAGCATTTCTGTGTGAGGGTACAGAAGTTACAGCACCTGAGAAGGTCTCAGTTCATGGAGTCTGCAGTGGATGAAGAAGTTTGAGTACAAAGTCATCTAGTGTAGCGATTTACAGCACAGACAGAGCCCTGGCTGCATCATGGTAGAACCAAAAAAAACATTAACTAAAAAGGAGAAGGAAAACTCCTTAAAAACATCTGTAGGATCATCAGCCTAAACTCTGTAACCCACTGATATAAATCCAGGCATAAGAACAAACTGAGTCTGGCTCACTTTGGTTCATATAGAGGTGGTTCTCCTTGGCTGAAGGTGAAACAAAAAACCCAGGCTTTGTAGTGATCAAACTAATGGTTCTTCCCAGTCACTCTTTGATTAGGTGCCTTGCAGGTAAAGCAGCATGAAATTATTACAGAAAGGCAAAGATGCTGAATTTTACAGCTTGGTGCACCCTCATTGGCATAATGTTGTCTAATGCAGTTCTGTGCAAAACAGACATTGCAGTCTTACTGGTAGAGTCCTATTAGTACAGTTCTGCTCCCACGAGGCTCTGGGAATGCTACAGACGCTGCAGCAGAGAGGAAACTGGAGATGGCCCACATGTATGTTCTCCCTTTCTAGAGCTAGCATATCCTTCAGGTTTGGACTGTGCTGGACTCTTAGGGCTGCATCCTTCTCCTGGGAAATCAGGCATATAATCCTTCATTTCATGGCTATGCTGTTTCTTGATTGAGAAAAAAAAGAGAGAGATGGTCTTCTCCCAGCTACATCTGCCTTCTGCATCAGCATGATGTGCTCACACCTGCATGAGCAGTGCAGGCTTTATCGATGACGAGTTGCTTTCATAGCTTTCCTTCATGAACAGGGTGGCTTAAGCTTCACAGGTCTGTTTGTGCCTGTGCTGCCTGCATAGGTATCCATCCTTGCACCCTCTGACCCACTGGTACCCTTTACCAAAATTTCTTTGTTTACATCTCAGGATTCACATTGTAAGAGATGCAGAGAGATGACCAGAATGCAAGCTAAGTTGCCATGAATACATAGTCTCTATGAAACTTATTCAGGTGTTATTCTTGAAGACACAAAGAGAAGGAGGAAAGGACAGCAGGAACTTACTGACTCTTCTGAGCCAGCATCTTTCCCCAGTGAATGAGTGTGTGTAGGCAGCTGTGATGGCAGTTTATAAGCACCAATAATTGATCCTGAACTGGACCAGCCAGTGGCCCTCCTTTCCCTGTAGCTGACTAATCCAGCAGGGGCTGTTTGTACATTCTGTCTGAGTACCTCATCTTAGCAAACACACAATGCACAGTTCGTTTGTGTGCTGCTGCCTTGCTTAGATGAGGATGCTGATGTCCACAGGCTGAACCCATCTCTTCCTCCTTTTCGACTGGATATGACCAGAGGACCCCTTTGCCACTGACATTAGGGAAGAAAAAGGCACATAATTGACTTTATTTTGCACCATTTTGTTAATAAGCCAGCTGTATAGGGAAATGTCATTTAGGCTTTTCTTTTGAGACAAAAGATTCTTTTCCTGTCTAATTTAAAGCATTAAAATCTGCCAAATCTAGCTATTAAAACTCTACATGTAAATTCAAGCCATAAAGTTACCCAAACACATAGAGCTTAAGTAAATTTGCATTAAGATGTGCATAGATTTATTCCACATATGGCTCCCCATGGGAATTTCACAGCCAAATCCCTGTGCATCTTATATCTTATTGTAAATACCTACACTAATGATGCATAGAAATGGTTTCACAACCATGACTCACCAGTAATTTTTGTTTGCCTTACTTTTTATATTGTATTATAAAAAATCAGTGATGATATAATATTGAGGAATTCCTACCCCTTTGTTATCACTCTTTACCGAGGAGCAACTAGCACAGGGATCTGCAAACAATGGTTTCTTTTGCCCAGCCACTGTATCTCACCTACTTGCATATCAGTAATAGTCCATCTGCTGCTGACAGCCTGTTCCAAACACAGTAATATAACAAGTAACAGTATTATAGTAATGTAACACATCACAGCAAATCATCCCATAAAGAACACGAAGTGTTTGCCAGGGTAGGTTTGAAAACACTTGGTTTGTGTGTTATCTCTTTTTCTCAGTGTCATTGTGTTAGGAACGAGGCTTATGCGAATAGCTGCTTGATCAGAAAAGTTAATATTTATTCAGGGGAATGGTCCGTGTGGAGAAAGACTGACGCAAATGGACACATCTGTCATCAAAAGAGATTTTCAATATTTTGATGGTGGTAAATTTTCCCTGAGTATTTGTCATTGTTCAGTATTATGAATGATTTTGTCCCTTTTTTCCTTCTGAAAACAAGGATAAAAATAATATATACAGCTGGACTTCACAGGGGGTTACCTATTGGTATGTGAGAAGGACTGTCACTGTACCTTCCTAATCCACCCTATGGGACTTTACATTTGAATATGCATTGAGAAGTTTCTGTTCCTAAATGTGTTTTACACACATGTTTCCAGAAAAGTACTTGTGTCACCTAAGAGGGAAGGACTGCAGAGCCCCTAAAGAAGATGAGGAGATCTGCTGAACCCTGTTAAGAACTGTATCTTCTCTGCAGTTAAATAATACACCAGGAACACAAAGCCTTTAAGTGAAGGGTTATTTGTTCATGTTAGTGCATATCTTACAATTTGTTTGACATTTGGGATATTTTTGTGATGTGTGCTAGTGGGTTTAGTCCTTCAAGAAATTATGCTAATGGAATTCTGGATATAAGTCAGGCTTGTTGCTAAAATGAAAGCACTGAACTATGCGCTTGATGGATAATCTCATTTTTTTTGTAGCAGTCAGAACTTCTGTGTAAGTCTTAAATTTTTAAATATTTGTAAATGCCCTCTAGTTACTGCACCATTCCAGTGATCAGTATTACACTATCCCTCAGGGCTATGCTGAAGAGAGGAGAGGAGAGGAGAGGAGAGGAGAGGAGAGGAGAGGAGAGGAGAGGAGAGGAGAGGAGAGGAGAGGAGAGGAGAGGAGAGGAGAGGAGAGGAGAGGAGAGGAGAGGAGAGGAGAGGAGAGGAGAGGAGAGGAGAGGAGAGGAGAGGAGAGGAGAGGAGAGGAGAGGAGAGGAGAGGAGAGGAGAGGAGAGGAGAGGAGAGGAGAGGAGAGGAGAGGAGAGGAGAGGAGAGGAGAGGAGAGGAGAGGAGAGGAGAGGAGAGGAGAGGAGAGGAGAGGAGAGGAGAGGAGAGGAGAGGAGAGGAGAGGAGAGGAGAGGAGAGGAGAGGAGAGGAGAGGAGAGGAGAGGAGAGGAGAGGAGAGGAGAGGAGAGGAGAGGAGAGGAGAGGAGAAAAAGGGAAGGGAAGGGAAGGGAAGGGAAGGGAAGGGAAGGGAAGGGAAGGGAAGGGAAGGGAAGGGAAGGGAAGGGAAGGGAAGGGAAGGGAAGGGAAGGGAAGGGAAGGGAAGGGAAGGGAAGGGAAGGGAAGGGAAGGGAAGGGAAGGGAAGGGAAGGGAAGGGAAGGGAAGGGAAGGGAAGGGAAGGGAAGGGAAGGGAAGGGAAGGGAAGGGAAGGATGCTATCGAAAGTGGCCACGCAGAGAAGGACTTGGAGGTTCTGGTTGATGAGAAGCTTGACATAAGCCAGCAATGCTCACTCACAGGCCAGAAGGCTAACAGCGTCCTGGGCTGCATCAAAAGAGGTGTGGCCAGCAGGGCAAGGGAGATGAGTCTGCCTCCTCTGTTCCTCTCTTGTGAGACCTCATCTGGAGTACTGTGTGCAGTTCTGGAATCCTCAGCATAAGAAGGATATGGAGCTGTTGGAACAGGTCCAGAGGAGGGCTACAAGGATGATCAGAGAGCTTGGAGCAGCTCCCATATGAGGCATTGTTCAGGGCCAGGTTGTATGAGGCCTTGAGCAGCCTGATCTAGTGGGATGTCCCTGCCCATGGTGTGGGGGGGTGGAATTACATGATCTTTAAGGTCCCTTCCAACTCAAACCATTCTCTGATTCTTTGATGTAGAGTTGATGCTGGCTTCCTGTCAGCTCTGATGATGCCAACGCAGTGTGGTGTGAATACATGATACAATTATGAAGCCTGCCTGTATTCTGGATGTTGTTTTGGAAGATTTGAACTGGTAGAGTGAATTTATATTGGATCAATGCATTGCATTGCATGGCCACATAATTTGTGCTCTGATATTAGCTGCTCTGAAGTCAGAATTGCTGTGTAGTTAAACCGTGGCTTGAATTGGCATAGAAAGAAAAGCTATTTAAGGTCGTGGTTGTGGTAGGCTGCTGGGCCCATCTTGAGGAGCTTGTGTAACTGCCCCACAAGCTTCACTGGCTCCAAGTATTGTGGAGTCTGAGTCTGTCACAGTTTTTATTTCTGAAAAGGGGAAAAAAGCTAGAGAAGTACAAAGGGAACATGTTTCCATGGATTGCTCTTGTTATTACAAAACTTCATCCAGCGATTGCATGTGATGAGGTTGCAGTCCAAACAGGTTCCATTCTCCAAGACCACATTTTATAAAGACAAGAACTCTATTGCAGACGCACTTCTGTCTTTAAAGAGAAAGCATTATTCATTAAAACCAGATTCTCTACTGCTGACACAGAGCTTTCTTGGGACTTAATTATATCAGGTTTAAAAGGACAACAGCCAAGGATCTTAGGCTTTCCCTCCCATAAAAAGAAACTAAATTTCCATATTTTAAAACTCCCTTGAAAAATAGGAGCTGGAAGAAAGACTTTGGAACAATTCTTTCTCCAGTTGGGAATTAGAAATTAACAGAACCAAAAAATGGGTCACAAAGTTTATAAACTGCTCTACTGTCTAGTAAGAGCAGAGGACACCAGCTCCCTAGGTTTCATCTAAATGCTGTAGGGCAGAGGTCTTTCAGTCTAGACATACACTAGCCCTTCTTGGCAGGAAAGAACACTTTGGAGTGACTAGGCAGAATAAATGCTGAAATATTTGAAGTTAGAGTAATATATTTGATATGTCATCATTGGTATGGTTTTGGTTGCATCTTTTCCACATGGAGATTTTTTTCCACTTAATATCAGTGGCTTCATTTTGCCTCCTCTGTCTGGACAGAACAGCTACCAGAGATCCAAGGCTCAGATAGAGTTGCCTGACATCCTTTCTCCCCCAGACAAAGCATGAAAAGCAGAATCCTATTTTGAAAAGTATCTTGCATTTATGCCACTGTAGAATTGCATATTTAGTGTAAGAAATATCCGTAAGTATCTAAAACTTATGTATTCTTTATTATTATGGCAGAAAACCACTGAAGTGATTTTTCATAAATCTATTGCAACCAGTCTAACAGACACCTTCAAGTCATGCATCAGTGTTTAAGCTCAGACATTTGCGCCACATGGAAAGAGCACCTGGGAGGTGCTGGCAGCAAAAAGCAAAGGCTGGGACAGGGCAATAAGTCAGGACTTCTCCCCGTTTGTGATGGAACTGTAATTCAGGCTGAGGATCCTCTGATCAGACTGCATATGTATTACCTGTAAGAGGGTCAAACACCAAGTACCACAAAGAACCATTCTCTTACTTTCTTCAAAAGAATATATGTATTTGGAATCCTTCCAGGATGGCATATATCTCCTCATCTTATAGTTAACAATCAATCAGTCCTATGTAATTTGAAAATGCAGTAAGGTTTTAGGATTAAGAAATTCTAGTATAAGACTCATTAATTAAACCATCTTCCTCTAATGTAGGAAGGGCAACTTTTCTCTGAAAGTCTATTTTGAAATGAAGTGATTCAAGAAAAAAAATCTGTATACAAAACTGCACAGCTCTCCTTTGTCACTTTGTAGAATAAAATAACAGGAAAATCTGAGACTGCTGATTTAAAATGCAAATAAGAAATGTGCTCTGCAGGATTTATGACCTCCTCTGTGTAGACACAAGTGGAACTTAGGGAAAGATTTCTTCCTGTTTTAAAGTTGACACTTAGAGAAAACTACCTTAATTGTGACTTTATTAAGTACTTTGTCTTGATGTTTGTTTTTTTCCTCAAAGCAGCAGGGAAATGAAAAACAACCCCCACCCACCATCAAAAGCATCTTAACCATTTGCAGGTCCATAATTCCTAGAAATACACATGTATTTCCCTCCAGCATTTAGCACAGTAATAGCATTCTGTATGAGAAAAAAATAGTTGTACTTATGTGGTGTGATATCCTGTCTTGACACGATCACATATAAAAAACTATGTCACTTTGGCTGTGGACAGACACTGTCTTCTATGTTGAAGTTTGTCAGTGAAAACGAATTCTCACTGTAGCCTACCTTCAGTTTCTTGACACCACCTTGCAACTAGGGCCTATTGCTCTCTATCTGTCAGCACAGGCACTCATGTGAACACTCCCTAGCTTCCTTCAGCCCAAAAAGGATGGCTGGCTTAATGAAATCTGGTGGTAGAGGTTTGTTCATAGAGGTCATTTTAACTAAACTTTTTAGGGAGCTATCAGACAAGCAGTTCTGCTAATAGCTAGCAAAAAAACCTGGACATGAGCAGGGGTGATAACAGCTTGAAAACTTGAGAGCTAATGTTTGTCCTGTGTAGGTTAGATGGCAAGTTACCTTACCTGACTACAATATGAAATAGATATGAAACTGTGTGAATGGGAAGAGGAGAAAAGCTTGTTGTTACAAACTATGTAATATAACTCATCTACAATTATTCACTCAAGTAATTGTTTTCAGATCCTTTATAGATATATCTTCTTTTTTTTTTACAGAATACCTTTGATTAAGTAATTGATAATGATAAAACATGTTTCAGTGTTACAGTTTCAAATATCTTTTGCCATTAAATAAATAAAGAGTATTCATGATTAGACGTAGTGGGGAAACTTCTTATTGACAAAAATCCCCTTCAATAAAACTTAGTTGAAATCAGAGGCGATAATGCAACAAAGACTGTGACTGTGACTGTGCATTACAGCAAATGTAAGCAATCCCAAAGATGGAAGCACAATGTTAGTAGCTACATTTGACTAGTTCTAGCACCATGCAGGAGAAATATAAAAGTGTGGAGGAGAATTTAATACTTTCTTCAACATTTGGATCTCAGATTGCCCCTATGGCTGCATCTCTGTCTAGGAAGTTGAATATGCCTGGAGCTTTTGGTGCTGAGACCACTCAGTCCAGCACAGCGCGTATCCATGACATTATAAGCTCTCAAATGCTCTAAATCGGCTTCTTTGGAATGGTTCCTGGATCTCACCTGAAGACAGCTTGAATTGTACCAGGGACTACTTTGTGCCAGCTTGGTAGATATGCTTGAGCCTCAGTGTCCAAACAGTCTTGCACTGTTTAGTAAACTAGTGCAGATTTAGCCTTGGTGTTTCATTAAGCCAGCCAGAGTTCATGGCAGTGATTCATGGTAGGTTATTCTGTAACACGTAACACATGATGCTTGATAACTTGTCAGTTTGTGTGATACAATTACAGCAGTGAAGCCTAGAATTTATGGATGGTCATAGTGCTGTCTGGAAATGAGACTGGGCTGATTTTCAGAACTATTGCTACAAGTGATATTTATGCACACCTTGTTATTTTCTATATGGAATCTCAGCACTCCACAGACTACTTAAGGGGAAGACTTTTCATGCTTGCTCCTTTTCTCTAGAGGAAGGGTCAGAAAAGGACCGTTACAGTGATACTGACAGTACTTTGTATTGTCCTTTTGTTGTTGGTACTTTGAAGGATTCAGGAACTGTAGCCTAACATCAACCTCCTTTTAAAGTAAATAGTAATGAGACATTTTATTCAATTCTACCCCTAAGAACCTCTGCCAAAGCTTGCTCTCTGCCACCTCCTACATCACTGCACTTCACGATAATTTTGATTCACCAGAACAGGTAACTACCTAGTTAGGGCAAACTATGCTGGAACAAAGAAGCCTCAGAGAGTGAAAACTGCTGGCAGAAGAGCCTCCCAGGGTGATCTACAGGTTGCTGTCAGGGTACCCCCTCCTGATAATCCAGGAGCACTTAAGCAACTCACATGGATCAGTTCTGCCATCCTTTGTATAAATTTTTGAAGCTGTGATTTCTGTTATCTCAAGCATGCTGAAAGAGATAGCACGTGCTCAGTTCTGTATTATTGCTGAGATGGGAAAATCAGAAGGTAAAGAAGATGTAGATCTGATGTTTAAATAGGATCAGGTGCTTCAAAGACAAAACTATTTTTCTCCTCAGATGTTCATGAAATCTCTCTTCCAAAAAACCCTCTTCTTTGTTGCCGTGTTTTAGAATATAGAAAAAGTGGTACTAAGGCTTCCCCGCCTTGTTCACAGAATTTCTATCTTGCTAGAAATCAAGTACCACAGAGGAGGCGGAAGTTTAGAACTATCTATTCTCCCACCTTTAAAAGATGTCTTTTGTATTCAGTTTCAACAGCATTGAATATGAAAAACAAAAGAATCTATTTCTGAAAAATTATTCCCTATCAAATGCAATTACAAGCCAATTAAACTCTCCAGAAGCTTGCATTTTACCTGTAAAAAGTAACAATCCACAAAGATGTTCCACAAAGAAAAACTTTAAAAGTCTTTGTGTGTATTTACTTATATACATGCACGTACACTTCAAACTTTAAATTATATTGCCCAGTTAACTAATCCACTAGATGCATTAAGTGTAATTTCGATTGCAGTCACAACTTTAGCAATATAGTAAATGTGAACCAGTTCACTGAGCTGAACAACAAAATCCTAAAACATGCCTAGGGCAAAGGTAATTTACTTTATAACAATTTTTAAGTGTATGTGTTAGTGCTAAAAGTACCCGTCTGTATTTTTCTGTTAGTGTCTTCCTCTTCCTGGGTCCACTTTTCCTAGGATAAATATGAATGTAGGGTTTTTTTATGAAAAGAAAAGAAATGTTAGTTCTGGCTATTTAGAAAAAAACTTTTAGGTCAGTGATACTGAAGAATTTGTTCAATAGTACTGAAGGAATTTAACACAAAGCATAGCAAACAGCCTGGGTACAACCTTGATTAAGTCTCAGGCAGCTTTTCTGAACAGCACAATGGATCAATAGGATCTAAACTAAGGACATGAAGCTCAGGAAGATCTCAGGAATCCTGAGCATACACAGCACTTTGGGATGACATCATCTTTTCCTTGAGAAAACCTCCCAGCTGCTTATCTTCTGCTGTTAAATGAAATGTCTTTTTCAGGGTGGGGGAGATTTTCACTCAACATACTCATTTGCCCATTTATTTATATCAAACCTCTGCACTAAAGTACAAGTGGATTTTCCCAATTCCTCGGATGTTTCCATTGTGCCAATATCAAATAACTGCCACTATCAGCCTTTCCCAGGTTCAAAGTACTGCTCAAAAAATGGAGCTGTAAAGCCTTTCTCATAGGCACATACACAGTTTTCAAACTGATTTTGATGGGACTTGCATGGGCATATACCAATAGCATTTGGATGGCACCTCAGAGATACAGACGTCCAGTCTCTGTCTGAACTTGTAGGGAGGGTAAGCATATTCCTAGCTACTGTTCTACAAAAGTGTGACAGGTTATAAATGAGACACTGAAAATATGTAAAGGATTTACATGCAGTGGCTAAGAAAAATACTTCCATATATCAAATTAAAGTGGGGCTGTATCAAGGGCGCCAGATGACCCCAGCTTCCTTGTGTATTACACACTTGTGCTACACATGCCTATAAAGTCAGTTTTGCTGTGCTTGTTACGCATGCACCATAAACGTGACTCAGCTGACACTAAATTTATTGGATTCTGCCTTAATACAGTGCTGAATTAAAACAAGGTTGTCAGGAGAATGCATTCACATTAATGACATAAACTATCATGGCATCAAAGCCAGTAACCTCAGGAAAAAAATCATGCTGCAGGTCTGGACCTGAGGAAAAAATCATGTTGCAAGTCGGGACCTGACTCTAGATCCATGTTGTTGCCTGGGTAGCAGATAGTCCACAAGGCTGGTAGAGAACAGGGTGGGAAAGCTCAGAAATTTGGCACACCAAGAGCTTTCTGTATTATTCTGATCCTGACTTGAAAAAGGTGGAGAATATTTCATGTTTGAGGGGAAGTGTGGTTCAGCAGAGTTTCACCAAAACGGTTCTGTAGATCTGCAGCAGGAAATTTATATGTACATGAAACATATGAACAGGTTTTGTCTCAGCTTGAAGTAATGCTACAAGCAATCACACCACTAAGTTGTATGTCAGAGTGTCTGCCAGTTGTCTTTTCTTGCTGATTTCCTGTCTGCACTTTCCATTCAAGGAGGAGGTCTTTGGAGGGAACTGTCAGCAGGACACTTTCCATCTTCTCCTTCTCTTCCTTCTTCCTTCTTCCTTCTTACTTCTTCCTCTTTCTTTGCTAGCAGTCTGCCATGTTGGTTTAAGTCATTCTCTGCAGGGCTTTCTAGGGTATATGTTACCAGCATTTTACTTGACATTTTTCTCTAAAAGCTAAGCTGCACTGATGATGACTGTCTATGTTCAGGTGCAGAAATCCCTTCACACTAGAAACATCGCCTGCTCACCCTCAGATACAGTGTTCCATGCAATGGGAGAGCTGTGCCCATTCAGACTGTGCCCATTTTTACCTTTGTACTGCTTATGTAGCAATGGTTAATAGTTACTGCCTCTGTATTTGTTATTTTTGTTGTCTGGAAGACTTGAATTACCCTGTATGGCTGCATGTGAACCTTATTTCCACAACAACTAACACCAAATCCAAGTGATGATTCATTTTGACAAATAGGTTTGAGGTTTTCACCAACTGCTGGCTTTCTCCAGGAGAGAATACAGTAAAATACCTGGAGTATTTACTGAATATAATTTACATTTTGGGAATTATTATTGTTCATGTTTGTACATTTTCTGCCTCTGTGTATCATTTGCATTAGTGGGAATATAGTAAAGGGGCATTTCAAGAGATGATAAAGCTAGTAGGGATGTACCAGTTCTTGCCCGTGGTCCTTCCTGAGTAATGGAAGACTGTATGGGAAGTTGTTTGCTACTAACAGGTATCTTCCTTATTCTGTGGGTTACTCCTTTTTCATTCTCTTGGCTTGTATTTTCTTTTTATTCCTCTGTGGAATATTTTCTGCTTTTCACACTAGCCTGGACACATTTTCAACAACTGTTTTTCTTTTGTAAGAGCACTAACCAATCCTGCTCTTCCACATCCTCCTCTCCCCTTGGAGAGGCACCAGGTGAGATCACACTTCTACAGATTTGTATTAGGCACAGGCATTTTCAAAAAGATTATGCAGCAGATAAATCTCTCCATTTCAGCACATTGTCTGCCTACACATGCAGGAACAGATAACCAGTAATTTATATTTTCATAATGACTGCTGCAGTGATTTGTTTACTCTGTAGTAAAATGGTCTTAGGGCGAATCATTTATATAAAAGGGGAGAGAGATCGAGGAATGGATGGCAATATAAAGTGACACAAAAAAGAAAAGAGAGAGAGAAAGAAAGGCTGGACAGACCTGACTACTTTCAGCAACCTGACAAAAGATATGGCAAGAGTTTCGTTATTCCTACTGCTTTTTGTCACCTTCTCCCCGTTTCACTTTCTGGATTTGCTGCTCTAAGAAAGTATGTTTTTCATGCTCAGAAGAGCCAAGCCTTCCTCCCTTGGCATGTTAATTTGAGTGCCAGCATGGTGTGGAGTTTGGAGTCCTGCAATGTGCTCACTAGCATTCCTGCTTCAAACCTCACATTGCTTGGGGCAACTCCTGACCATTGAGAAGAAAGATAGAGTGATTTAGCAGAGCAGCCAGACACCGGCGGGTAGTTTTTCAGAGTGGCTTGGCTGAGAGCTTTGCTACAGGTCACTTCAGAATAAGTTGTTGGTAATGTTTCCATCCAATCCCCTCTTTTAAAACTCCAGGGATGGTGACTCAACCACCTCCCTGGGCAGTCTCTGCCAGTGCCCAATGACCCTTTCTGTGAAAAATTTCTTTCTGATATCCAGTCTGAACCTCCCCTGGTGCAGCTTGAAGCCATTCCCTCTTGTCCTGTCCCCCGTCACTTGGGAGAAGAGGCCAGCACCCTCCTTTCCACAACCTCCTTTCAGGTAGTTGTAGAAGCAGTAAGGTCTCCCCTCAGCCTTCTCTTGTCAAGGCTAAACAACCCCAGATCTCTCAGCCGTTCCTTGTAAGACTTGTTCTCCAGCCCCTTCACCAGCTTTGTTGCTCTTCTCTGGATTCGTTCCAGAGCCTCAACATCCTTCTTGTGGTGAGGGGCCCAGAACTGAACACAGGATTCAAGGAGCGGTCTCACCAGTGCCGAGTACAGAGGGAGAATAACCTCCCTGGACTTGCTGGTCACGCCGTTTCTGATCCAAGCCAAGATACCATTGGCCTTCTTGGCCACCTGGGCACACTGCTGGCTCGTATTCAGTCAGTGTTAACCAACACCCCCAGCTCTTTCTCCTCTGCCAGCGTTTTAGCCAGACTTCTCCTAGTCTGTAGCACTGCACAGGGTTGTTGTGCCCCAAGTGCAGGACTCGGCACCTGGCCTTGTTAAACCTCATGCCACTGGTCTCAGCCCAGCGGTCCAGCCTGTTCAGATCCCTTTGCAGAGCCTCCCTACCCTCCAGCAGATCGACACTTCCACCCAGCTTAGTGTCATCAGCAAACTTACTTAGGGTGCATTTGATGCTCTCATCCAAGTTATTGATAAAGACGTTGAACAGGGCTGGACCCAGCACTGAGCCCTGGGGAACCCCACTTGTGGCTGGCCTCCAGCTGGAGTTAACTCCATTTACCACTGCCAGCGAGTGTGTGTAAGAAAAAATGATAAAGCATAATTCCTCCTCCATTGCCTAGTCTCCCATGATGTTGACCAAAGCCAGTTAAATTGTTTTTTTTTGGTCAGCAAACTACCTTATCTGTTATTTGCCTGTCTTTGGTTACCTCAGTCATATAGTGAGGAGGCTGCTGATTGCCTTTCAAATTACTGGGCTTATTCTACTCTCACTGCCAAAGCGGTGGAGGACAGGTTTTAAATTTTACAACTTGCTGTGTTGCACAAAAGCATCCCAGATGGTAGGCTGGGGAATGCTTTTCACGGGAAGTCATGCAGGTTTTACACCACTGTCACATCCCGGAGGAATTTCTTGAGGAAGAGATGTGTGTCATATTAGGACCAAAGCTTCTCCTAGTGAAGGAAGCATACTCTGCTGGTTTCCATCAAAAATGCCTCAGGGCAGGGCTGCTCCAGCTCTCTGGCAGTCAAGATTTTTAGTGTCCAGCACTAAAACCTGAAATCTTTCCTTGTCTTTATTCCATCAGATGAACTATGGGATACAGTCAAGAAGTAGGAGGGGTTCCAGCAAAACAGTACCATATGCATCATTTGTCAGTGAGCTGTCAGAGCTGGAAGGCACAAGAAAGAAGATAGCACTAGGAAGACAGAAGCAGTGACTTTCAGCCTTCCACAAAACAAAGCAAGAATTGCCCAGCCCAAACCAAAAACCTGTAAATATTATGGATATTTTAAAAACCTGCAGATTCTCTTCACAGTTCCCAAGCACACTTTCACTTGTGTAGCAGTACTTAAGCATAGTATTGTTTCTGTCAGAGTTAAATGTGGTGCAAATGGCTTACAGACAAGTGCAAATAATGTAACAGGTCTCCTGAGAAAGCACTGATACATGGAACTGGAATCCCTTAGATCACCCGTTGCTCACACTTCTCACTGTGTTGCCTCCTTAGGTAATGGGAGTACAGGGAGAGGAAGACACAGACAAATCTGATTCAGTACAGAACCTACATTTGCAAGGAAAATTGAATTGGTGGAACTGGATAATACTGAAAACAAATCCAAATCCCAAAGCACAAAATGGGACCCCTCTAGTACACTTGTTTCCTGAACATTATCTTCTTCTCCCTCCAATCAGCAGCTGATGAGGACAAACAAATGCCATCAAAACAGCTCTTCAGAGTATTGGTATCATTTTGCCTGTGGGAACTAGATGGAATTGCAGCATATCTGGATTGTTTATTTTCCCTACTTTTAAATATTCATATGAATACTTCTGAAAGTTTCTTTTGCCCACCGCCTTGAATGGAAAATAGCAAAAATTGTTTGGTGTTAATACTTCTGCCAAGAATAAATATGTTCATTTTGGTCAGGATCGTGTTGTTTTTAAACTGTCCGATTGGGAAGCGCAACTGCTTGTGTAAATGTAGACAATGGCTATCTACATTCTAAAGGGAATTTCCTCCTCTCTGAAGCAAACATTGTGCTGCATGCAGGAAAATGGCACCTGCTGGCAAAGCAAGGGAGATCTAAGTCAAAACAGTGATATTCCCTTCACCTCTCCTGAAGCAAAGAGAAGATGCTGGTTGTAGACACTGGGGATTTTTGAATTTGCTTGTTTGTAATGTTTCTTAGCTTCTGCTACTCCCTGCTTTTTTTCACTGAATATTTCTCCCTCCTGTCTCCTTTCCCTTTTCTGCCACTCCCTCCATTTTTAACCCCTTCTGACTGGTTTGTTTGACTTTTGGTGCTTACAGACAGGACCCTTCTGCCTAATATTACTTGAGATTTAAATCTCTTTTAAAAGGAGGAATAAATTGCTTTAAAATGTAGGAATTCACCCACTGCTATCTATTTCTGATCACACTGGCCGTAATGTCTCCTTTTCTCTATGATTTAAAATTCATACTGCAGTTGGCATGACTTCTACACTCATGCCTCCAACAGCCAGCTGTCATTTGAAAATGTAAAGTCAGTTTACATGCCAGCCACACTGTTGTGCCAGATTTTATTGTCCTCTTGACAACGTGCTTCTGTCTTGCTCATTTTACCTAGGAGGAATTCCCAGAAGTTTCATAGACCTTGTTGAAATTCTCCCTGTCTTGGGCACCTGCAAGACAGAACACCATTTAGGCTGCACTGTTTATTAGTTTTTTCCTTACTACTGGATGTTCATCCATCTGTTTGCAACTGATTGCTGTCACTGCTGTTAGGTAGGCTGTCTTCTTGCTGTTCAGAGTCTGCAGTGTACCCAGGTCCATAAGGTCTTGGCCCATGACAAGTGATATTTGACGTACTGCCATTTCGAACACTGAGGAGCAGAACTAAATTATAGTAGTAGTGTGAATATTTTCTACTCTATTACTTGATTTTACATATATTGAAATCAGTTGAAAACATTTGGGAGCGTATTAGGAATTAGGAATGAAAACATTTGGGAGCGTATTCATCATGCTGCTCTTTTAATTTAAAGTGTGTATAAAAGTTCTGTGTATTTGTTGACACTCAAACTTCATCTGAGGCCTTTAGTTCATTATTATTATTCAGCCTCCTTACTGTCCAACTATACATGAGCAGAAGTCATAAAGCCTAAACCGAGTGTTATTTTAAACACATTTGAAACATCAGGAATTATCAACAGGTGTTTCTGCTGTCAATACTGCTAAAATCAGGCTAAAAAGAAGTATGATCAGTCAGAAGAAAACTAATTTTAACTGGTTGAATTAAAAGTAGTAATCTATACAATTAAATATTAATAAACACTGTGGAGAAATTTGATATTTTTTTCTTTGGAGACAGATGTGATAAAACACATAGTTGCTCTGTTAGTTATTTGAAAACAAATGCCACTGCCCCCATCCTAAAAGTGAAACATTTGTATTTTTTCTGAAACATTTGTCTACCTCATTTTTTTTCTTTTCTACCAATCATGAGTGTTTTCAGTAATTTCTGGATTGATTTAAAGATACCTGAAAGCAATTAAGGAGAAATTCTGGGTTTGATCAGATTTTGACAGAAAAACATTAAAATCTGATTACTTTCACACTTCTTCTATCACTTACTTCCCATGCAGAGAGATCATGGCTTCAAATGTGATATTAGCAGAAGGAATGGAAGAACACTTAAAGGAAACAACTTGTCTAAATGGCTCTACAGTAGAGAACATAATACAGAACAACAGAAGATATGGAAGTGCATCATCATGCCTCTCTAATTCTTCCTTTTAGCTATAAGAAACCCAGCAGGCTCGGTAGCCTTTGGAAGAATTTTAACCAAACCCCATCTGCCTGCCAATTGTGAATGCTAAATGGAAAGCTAGTCTCAGAAGATGTTTCTTGACGCATATGGAACAAGCACCCCTCAGATTTTACTTCTGTGCGAGAGACTTGAATGTCAAAAAAACTGCCATGGCGACAAAATTCCCTAAAATATAATCAGTGAGTAGCACTGGGATTTGTTTTTCTGTTGCCTTCTTCACCCTACAAGAACTTAAACCTGCCTTGTCCAAAGTTTAATGGAGATAATGTAGCGTAATGATTATTTAGCCAATGCTAAGATATTTACAGAAGTAATCCAAAGGAAGGAAGCCATATGCAATCTCTTTCTTTGTTAATCCATATGATTGCCTATGCTTACTTTCCAAATCTATGTTACCTTTCAAGGAAATGTCTAGATAATCCATTCAAAATTTAATATTGATGGATGTTTCTTCAGTTTGCCAGGTGCACTCCTATACACTGTGTAATGTCTCCCCTTCTCCTGTTCAGTGGTGTCTTTCCCTATAGCTAAGAGTGAGCTCAGAAACCTGCCTGCTCTCAAACAGTCAGATCTCCCTAGTCAGATCTCCAGTTCTGCAGGGAAACAAGATCTCATCTCTCCTGAACATCATTGGGTATGAAAGTTGAAGGGAGGACATCAAGTAGCTCAGCAGGCTTACAAAATGAGGTAGAAAAGGGGATGTGGTGATAACCAGTCAGTCTGTGGGTCATGTCATCAGTATCTATAAATGAAAGACAGAACAAAGGCTTGAGAAGATCTCATAAAGTCTTCCAGGTGCCTCACCTTAGTGCTTCTTTGTGCATTAGCACCAATTTTGAATTGAGGTTTTGGGCACCCATAGATTAGTTGGACATTCTCTTGAAAGTGGGATGTGGTGATTTGCCAGACACTTCATAGTCGTCTGTGATGTCAGCTAAACCTTATGGTAACCACAAAGTAATTCAGTATATTTACTTAAGAGAGTAAGTAACATACATTAGAGACAGTTATAGAGAAAAAATTAAAAGAGAAAATATTTTTTATAGATATCTATATTTTTTTCTATCTTGAGATAGTCTGTATCAATAACATTTCCTTGAAAAGCTATCCATCAGTTCCCACATCTGTGGGAACCGATACTCCAACAAGATCCATCTGCAGAATTGCTTTTCCCGAAAAGGATACTGAGCTGCAGACAAGCATCTTCTCCCATACTCTTTTTCTCCCTCAGCTTCTGTTCAGATTCAAATGTCCCCTTGAGGCTTTATTACAATTCATACACTTGATACTTTATGTAGATCTCAGGTTTTAATATTTCCCAGAAAGGATCATTGATTTCAAAAGATGCTCTGTGAATGCTCAGGTCCCTTGGGCATAGTGATATGGAGTTACTACCTGTCTAGAGAGGAAATAAACCATGTATAAAGGTGACAGCAACATCTAGGGAAAGACCTAATACCTTACTGCAGTACAAACATATACCTTATCCATTATGAATGAAATTCTCTGTGTGGCCAAGTAAGGAATATTTTAGATTTCTATAGTAATTTATGCACCATTGTAATGTACACAATGAAAAACACAGACATGCAGAAGAGAACTAGGAACGTGGTTGCTTTCTAAGTCATGGTGGAAACTAGACATGATATTAAAGAAGTCAAAACTTCCTCAAAACCCTGTCTTAGTCAAGTGACTTCTAAAATGGCTTTCCAGATAGAAGACAACCAAGCTGAAGTGCATTAATGTACCATGAAGGTTTCCACACCAAGGTAACAATCTCAAATGAACAAGATGAATTTGAAATGGCATGGTTGGGAGGCTTTTAAAAAAAGAATAGTGTTGTTTCAGTTGTTTAGTTGATCTTCAGAAAAGACTTTTTATTGTGGGTTTTTTTTTTAATGGTCAAAAATATTAACTGCATTGTTAAGAATCTGCTGAGATCATGAATTCATTGAATCATAGAATGGTTTGGGTTGGAAAGAGCAGTAAATATCATTTATTCCCTATCCCTCTTCCATGGCAGGGATACCTTGCACTAGACCACACTGTTCAAAGCCTCATCCAACCTGGTTTTGAACATATGCAGGGAAAGGGTGTCCATGACTTCTCTGGGCATCCTTTTCCAGAGACTCACCAGCTTCAAGGAGAAGAATTTCTTCTTTGTATCTAAATCAATCAACAAAACCAGCCTGCAACCTTAGTGCTTATTGACTCGGTAGCTTTCCCTGTACAACCAATTATTGCTGTATTACAAAAGCCAACTATTAACACTTTAATATGTGCATAATTTTTCATTCTTTTTACTATTCACAAAATAATTGATTCAAGCTAGAAGTTAGATCTCCTTTCATCACTTTGGGTATTACTTTTTAAAGTAATATGTTTAGCTATACTTTCTCATCACTTTTGTGCGAATCATTAGGGATGCCATTCCTGGGATTAAGTTATGAGTGCAAAGATCACCTTGGGAGAAAGGAATGGGGAACATAAATGGATGTTGATTTTATATGCTTGTGGAAAAATGTGGAAAATCTAGAGTACAATGACAGTGTAATGTACTGTCAAATTGTCAGAAAGTTCTCTTTGTTAATGACTGAGATGAAATAAGAAATTGTAGTATTTCTTATATTGGTATAGCTTGTATTTTAACTACTGAGAAATAGGGAAGACATGGTAAGGAGACGAGCAGGTCAACATATTCTGCATAAAAAGAGAACAAAGAACCGCTTCTGCTCATAGGCAGCAGTGCCCAGGTTTCACAGTCTGAAACAAATCACTTAAACATAGTGAGTTTGCTATGTTGCTATTAAAGACAACTCCAAAGACAAGGCCTTTATTGGCTTAAATAGTGCAAATTTCTGTTGTGCCTCAGTTGCTGCTCCTTGGGTGAGCGTTCCTGACTTCTGCTGTCTCATTTATCTCCATTTAACCTTATGAAAATCCTTGTAGGGTTATTATTCCCAGGAATTATCAGTGGACATAGCACAGAGCACAAGCAGACCTCCCAGAGGCAGAGTATGCCAGCAATTTTTGCATCAAGAGCTGCTGCCCACAGCAATATCAGGCTTGTCATCAGAGGTTGCAGTGCTTACTCATGCTAGTGGACCACGCAGAACACTGAAGTTGCATCACTTTGAAGTTGTTCACCTACGTGGCAGTGTGCGTACCAGCCTGGGAAACCCCTGTGTATATACCTAGAAATGTCTGCTTAAAAAGACTCCTTCCATCCCATCTGCCCTGACCTGCAGAGGCTATTTCTTGCAGTGTATACTCATGTTTAAACTAGGTTTCAGGTACCACACAATTCAGGGCCTAAACCCCTTGGCCTATCTCTTGGATAACAAATGGAAGGCAGCCATACTCCAAAGACCAGAGGAAAATGGGACAATACATTTTTTATATTAATTTTTTACATAAAACTATTCTTTTCAAAATTAAACATATGTATATATGTATTAAAATAAAATTACTAAAGCAGTCTCCAGTGATGAAGAGAACCCAAACCTGTTTGGATGCAACTTGCCAGTACCATAAATAAATCAGTCAGTGCATTGATGCAGAAGAATTCAGAAGTCAGTCCTTCAGGATACTAGATGAAGAAAAGTTTTCATGGGCTGTCTACCATGTTTTATATCTCTCTGTATCACGTGTACGTATTTCTGCTGTTTGGCACCAGAATAAACAAAATAAAGGTTAAAGCAATGTTGCAAGCATGTCATTAGATTTCTTTCCATCTCATCTGCTAGATACAGGGGTAATTTGCTTGCTCCTTTCCAGCCAGTTTACATTTGCATATAGAAGTAATAAGAAAATACTAAGCCTTTATTTGTAACATGTAGGCAAGAGAATTCCAGCTACATTCCTGCAGGATTGCATCATTCACACATCAAAATCAGTGATAAAGTATGATAGCAAGTAGGTATTTACAGTGTAGAAATTACAGAACAAACAGGTCTGTTGAGCTTTTGAGGCTTGATTAATATATTATGTCACAAATAAATCCACCAAGTACCTGGTTTTCAAGAACTGAAAAAATGGGGAAGGAAATAGAGATTAAATGTACCCAACAGTTTCCAGGTTTTGTGTTTCAGGAAAAAAAGTGGTCTTTTTTAGTCTAACAAGGTATTTGCTTTTGAATCAGACAAATTGATTTTGTTTCTTTGCCCTATGTTTTTTCACCCTTTTGAATGTTATTTGAAGGTAAATTTTGAAATGAAATGTCATTGTGAAATGCTGGACTCATGTGCAACCAAATATTTCAACGTTTTGTATAAAAATATGAAAATCACAGTAGCTTTAACCAAAGTAGTTGGAGGAGCTTGACAATTGACATGTATATTTTGGGTGAAGAAAGTTGCATCATCCTTTTGTTGTTTTAAGAGTTTGCTGGAAATGTGTGTTATTAAAATTTGTACCCTTTCCTTGTTTCATATTCTTTAAACTTTGTGGGTTTTCTACTACTGTTGTGTTTCAAAATTAGAGCCAGGTGGTTTATGAATCAATGCCATTCCTTACTGAAGTCTTCTTGGTTTGCTTTTGCCACTCCTCTCATCTGTCTTCGCCCAAACAATTACTGCTTTCAAGGGAGAAATAAGTGACCACTAGGGCTATGAATTGGGCTACCTCTGCTAAACAAGCAGTGTGACTGCTAGAGAAAAAATAATTCAGGCTCAGCTGATAACATTGTAGTTGATACAAATAAGTGTGTCCCTGCAACAGCCTTCCAGCTTTTTTGATATCATATCTATAAATCAGTGAAAGAATCAATTTGAACCTGACTGTATAGACAGACATGAAGATGGATAGGATTGGTTGTTCTTCAGCTATTAATACTGAAGGACACAATTTCTGTAATAGCCAACCCTGTATTTTTATTTGATGTACAGCTTTTTATTATACTTCCAAAAGTCTGCCTGTCAAGTGGCAAATGTGATTGTCCTGCACATGAGGATAATAAAAAAGAAATTTTCAGGCTTCTTAGTTTATTTCTATTACTCCTAAGAAAAATCTTCTCATAAGGCAATAAGCGTATCAGCAGTCAGTTCTTTTCTAAGAATGCTAATTATATTCTCACTCTATGAATTAATTATAATTTCTTTTGACTGTGGTGATATGGTTCAGAGAAAGTATCTCTCAGGTCAGACGAAAAGGTTTGACTTTGTGTGACACACTGGAGTGATTTATTCTCCACTGTGACATTAGGATTTCTTAGCGGGAATTTCGTGAAGAATTAAAACCAAATTAAACTGAGAAAGGGGCCCCTCTCCACTGATTTCTTCTTTTAAAACATTATATAGGGAAGGTCCTCCATGGTCTGTCATGTACGACCAAACAGTGAAACAGACATTTTCTTCTTCACAGAGCACTTTCTGAACAGCATTATGGCATGTGTTCCCTGAGTGTATTTTGTCATGATATTGTTGCACTGGCGACAAATTGAGATTTGGGGGCAGGTAGGTGTTATCAGTAGAATTGCACCTGCTTAGCCTGGCTCTGAAATTCCCTCTGGTGTGTTACAGTCTGAAATACAGCCTTCATATGCTTGAGTATTCATGGAAATTGCATTCTGTAGGAAAAAGCACAGGACACAAACCTCCTCTGAGCTCTTCAATGCTTCTTTGGAGGAAAAGTTGTTGGGAGTTAAGGCACAAAGTTTCAGCTGGTTCTCAGGGAGCAACAGAAAAGCAGCAGAATCTCCTCAGTTATACCTGCTTTGCTGCTGAGTTTCCCAGGATGTTATGTACTTTGAACCAGAAGGATCATCTTTAACCTGGCTCTTGGGGGCTGGACCTGAATTTAGGCTGCTCATGTATGCTCTGTGTCTTTATCACATGTTGATTCAGAGCTTTGTAGGAAAGACCGGAGTCTCCCTCTGTGTGTGATGTTGATTATGTGGCATCATGAAAAAGCAGGGGGGGTATATGGAGGTGACTGAGCCAGTCAAAGAGCCCTAGCACAAGAGCTTTCTAAGACTTCTGAGGAGCCAGAGCTACAGACTCTGGCCACCAGAGAGGCCCAAAGGGATGCTCTGGCACGACATTAGTGTGATAGGTTGGTGAATTTGGCCTTGAAAGTGCTTTTACTTACATGGCTTGCTACTGCTTACCTTGCAACTTGCATGAGAGGGCAATAAGCAGTTCAGTCTTATTTACATTTGTTCTCCCACCCCTACTTCAAAAATTACTGAAATAGCAAGAAAACATAAGATCTGTTAGCTGGGCTCTGAATTAACCCAACAGAGTTGAATGGGACCTTTTTAGGACACAGCACTGCACTGGTCCTCATGGCACTGGCCCTGGACATCAAGCTGTGTAACCCCCACCCACCCCTCAGGCTGCTTTCAACAGCTCAGCTGCTGATGAGTTGGCAAGGAGTACAAGACTTGTGATGGACTTTTCTGCATTATCCAAAATTTAGGAGTCCTGAGAAGGCCTCAGAGTGATATTGAACTCAGCAGCTTCAGAACAAGCTAAAAGGCTCATTTGATCTGATTCAACTTCTCTGTGAAAGAGTATTCAAAGTAAAATGAGAAGGAAGATAGAAGGGAAATTGAGACCAAAAATGCCAGTGGAAAACAATTGCTTTTCAAGTTGGAAAGTATTAAGCGTGAACTGGGAAATCTGGGTGTGTGCAACCCTGCCAGGAGACTAGTAGGCAGAAACAGAGCCCTAAAGCTGTAAGCAATGTGACCATGGCTGGGAGTGGCTGTACATTAAAACGCAACTGTACATGACTGCAGTACTTGGAGGAATCAGCATATTTTGCTTATCCTTCAGCTATGACATTATTTAAAACAAAAAATAGGAGGAAGAAAAAAAATCCACAGCTGTTGCACACGTTGCTGTGAGATGTAGGGAGCAACATGCCTGGGGCAGAGATAAATGGCCCGAGTGTCCTCTTTCAGGTACAACGTTGCAGCAAATGGCAGCTGAAACCTTCCCCAATGAGACCCAGGCATATTTGGCATGTATATTCCCATCCTTCAGTGGGAGGTGGAGGTAGAGGAGAGTGGTCCCCTCAGCAGTGATCTGAGCGTTCATCAGAACTGAAGGAAGGGGGGGTAAGAACACTCACTGTGCCACTGCAACCACCCTCACATTCGCGTGCTGTAAAGCTGCCAGTGTCTTGAAAAGGAAGCAAACAAATGTGCTCACTGAACTCATGTTCTGGTCCTCTTTTTTTTAATTTCTTGACATGTTACAGGCAGCCTATGTTCATCTTGGCCTGAAACCTGAGGTCTTTTTGTTTTGAAGATTTTAATTTTCAATAGTTCAATTTTAATAACACCTTCTAATTCACATTCTTGGTATCAGCTGCTAAGAAGCAAGTTAAATGATTTGAATTCACGCTGATTTAACGTTACTAATTGCACTGCCAATTGCTTTCCAACCTCACATTTTTTTAAGAGACATCAAAACCTGTGATAGGTTTAAGATCCTTGATACTTAAAAGAAGAGAAAGAAGGAAAGAGCAAATAAGCCAATAAACCTGACTGGAACAAATTATCTATTACAATCAGTTAACTGTGTTATCTAACAACGTGCCTGCCACAAAGAAGAAAATCAGCCTTTTCTTTCTCTGTAGGTGGTTATATATGTATTGTAATAAAAGTATTTGATGCTGTCTCAGCCGGCTCAAAGAATGACATGGAGCAGCATAGCATTGAATGTAGCTAAAGGCAAAACCTGGGGGAGAGGGGAAAGCCCTTGTTCCCATAGTAACCAGTGAACCATTAAGAAGATACACATATCCAAAAGCTGAATTTTAAAACTGCTTTTAATACAACACGTTTAATTTAATTTCAGCAATTTTTTCCCAACTTCTGTACTGCAGAGTGGGTTGCATTGACTGCTGGAGATCTTTGTAGTATTCACCTTTAATGACTACCACAAAGAAACCAGAATCCATGTTTTTAGTTAAAACACTAATAAACAGATCATCACTAGAACCAAATCTCTCTCTAGTGGTCGGGCTGACCATCCCTCAACTTCTGATAATTTAAAAGAGTTCAAAAGAGAAATGATCTTAATAAAGGGTGTGAGGGGTGAGGGGGAGAGATAGCATTGCTTTACATCCAGTTTTTGTACCACTTTGATGACATGTAGGATGTAGGAGAGGTGCAAATGTTTAAACTAAAATCACAAAAAGAGGATCATGGATGTAGTGTGCATTCAAGTCTAGTACTATCACAGCTTTTTCTTTTTCTCTAATAAAATCAGCTGTGCTCAAATAAGCACTGATGTAATTGTATTTACTCTGTGCGTTGGTATGTGTGTGTGGGATTTGTACTTCTTTAATTATATTAGTGTGCATAGCAGTCTGTGTAAAGATAAGTTCTTAAAATTATTTTCATGAGCTACATTTTCCCCTTGAAACCTCCTGCCTTTATTTGCTGTTACATAACCACATTTTGCTTTGCTTTGAAATATTTTCTCTTCTCTGTTGCTGTTGGAAATACCCACGCAAACCAAAAGGGGAAATGGTCTATAAAGGGAACAAATGAAACTGAATATTGGCTTAAATTAGTTTTGGTCTTGTTCCAAATGTTGCCAAACAGACAAGATAAATACATAGATAGTGGAGAAAAACTGTCCCCCTCTCCCACTTGTTTATGATGCTAGTAAATGTAGATGCTAGTTACAAATACTGTAAGTAAATAAACAGGTTAACAATGCTCCTCATAATACTGATACATGCAAACTGTCTATGGTTATGACTGAGGTTCTCAACTGCATTTAATATAAATATCTTTGAGGACCTAGTGAGAGACAAAAGAACATATACATAAAGAGAAGGCTGTGTTTGTAATATTTGTCTTAAAGATATCCTCTACTTTTATAATATATTCTTTGTCCTTTTTTATTGTTGGCAGTCTTATAATTTTTATGTCATTCAGACCTACAATTTTACAATGATGCGTCATGGATAAACTGAAGCTTGTTTTACAGAACCTTCTAGAGGCTCAGCTGAAAATTGGACTCTGCTATAGAAAGGTTTGTTCATACATATATATACACAAGCATAAAGGCTATCCTTTCCCCGGCAAAATTACAGCTGGGTACTTAAAACCAAGACAGGCATTAGTAATGAAATAAGACTAGAGCTTCATAAGTGAGGAACTGAGAGAGAGAAGTAAGGGCACATCCAAAATCGCATGGGAGACCTGTGGCAGATCTTGAAAACAAATCTTTTGACTGAGGCCTTATCCTGTGCCTAAATAACAAGGTCCTCCTGCCTTATCTTGGGCTGTGACCTCTCCTTGGCATCATAGCTACATACCTTTCCAGTTTTCATTTAGGGTAATTTCTTTTATGATGATTTAGGTGTCTTATCTTTGCACTCTACCCCAAACTCTCATCTAAGTGTTTCTTGCCTCAGTTTCTTAGTAACACGAATCATGGTGCCAACATAGCTGCCAGACTTTATAGTTATTGGAGAGAATGGGCTGCAATGAGTAAATTACGTATTTATAATAGGCAGTCTAAATACAGCCCTTTAGACTTTCTTTCATTGTGAGTTTATGGATGGATTGGCTGATAAAAACTGAATCACAAGGTCATTTCCTCCTTCATGATCCCTCTTAAGAATCACTTTTACTGAGGTACCTGGAGGAAATTAGCCATTATACAACAGAAAGGGCAGAAGGGTCACTAGGACAAGCTTAGTCTGAAGGGGGAGTTTTCGTGTATACTCCTTATATTGTCTCTAAAAATTCTGAGATCTCAAGGCAGGATGTGTCCGTAGATCTGCTGGTGAACCCTCCCCATGAGTACTACTGGAATACTATCATTATCAAAAACTAACAGTGGTAATAATTAGTACTATGCTTATCCGTATGAGTGACATTTGGTAAATAGGCTATTGATGTAGTCTTACATCATGAGGGTCAGACTCATAAAACAGGAGCCCAAGAGTGCCTGAAAATACTTAAACGCATTGGTGAATTTGGACCCCAGTCTACATTTTTTCACTTAAGTGCATTCTAGAAATATTTCCCTATTATGTTTAACGGATCTGGGAGCAAATGAATTTAGAAAAATAAATTCAAATAGACTCTCCTGAATCAATATTGTAACATTTCACTTTCTTGACAACTTGAATCATTGCTCTGGGGCAATATTCAGCTGCTGTAATTGCGGTAGCTCCACTGAAGCCCGTAACATTACAGTAGCTTATTTCATCTGAGGATATGATTTTTACAGAATTGACCTGACCTTATTTGATTATGGGGTTTGTTTGTTTGTTTTAATAAATGGAGAAAAAGGGCAGGCTCCTGTATTTGTGGACAGAATGAAGAGATCATTTCTGCAAATAAACCAGAGGTACCAGTAACAAAACTAGGGACGGCAACAACCTGTATTTTGTGAGGAAAAGAGCTGGAAACAGTGAAGCTGTGCATCTTCTTTTCTCTTTCCCTCTCTAAGACTCAGTGCTAAATTATGGAAACACATTAGAGGCATTTCAGTAATTTGTATGGTGAGACCTCATTCAAGTATGCTAAAACTGCAAATACATACATGTCCCAGTGAGGTTTTCTTGTGGCCTCTAGAACTTGGCTTTAATGCTTATTGGGAAGAGAATTTCAGAAAAGGGACAAATATGCAGGACTTAAGTTTTTCTTCTCCAGCACGTAGTGGCAACTATGAGATTTACTCATTGAGGAATATTCTGACCTGGACTGGATGTTTCTAGGCCAGAGGTACCTAGAACTACTAGATGCAGGACTACTAGTCCTGCATCCAGTGACTCTTAGTGACACTTGGGAGCGAATTTATGCTGTAGTTTCCACAGGATCCTATGAGAATTAATTCCCTGGCCTTCTGTAAAAGGATTTTTTTTACTCCTCTGCTTTCAAAATATTGGCTAATAATTTAATTATCAGTCTACCTGCTGCTGTATTGTGAGAAACAGTAAATAAATAATTTCCTATTCATCATATGCACCACAGCCATATTCCGTCTGTCATCTGTTATCTAGTTTATTATTATCTGTCACCTAGTCTATCCACAGTCCTTGTAGAAAACCTGTTCCTTCCTTTCTCTGTCTATAGTTACAGTACATCCATTTGACATGGGTGAATTGAATAATAAGTACATAATGTATAGGAAACATATATGGTAGCATAATGTTATTTGATTTTTTGTCTTCTCTTTTCTTGATAATTCTTAATATCCATTGTTTCTTAGATAGTTCCTAAACATTCAAAGTATTCAAAGAATCTTGAAGGACTCCAACTATTCTTATTAAATGACATTAGGTAACTTACTGTCTGCCTATATGTAATAACCTGTACATACATGCATATATGTACATACACATGTATATATCTGCATTGACTGTATATAAGAGGAATGTTAGCCTTCTGCATCACACTGCAGTTACTAACATTAAGTGCAAAAACTTATGACCTTTTGAAATACTTCAGAGTCAACTTCAGATTAGCCCTTTTTTTGAATAATTTTGCATCAGTTAATGTTATCAGTGCCCTTCTTATCTGCTTCTTTCAACGTTTATGAATATGTGGAGGAGCACTGGACCCAGCTCCTATCTGTTCATAGTATCACAAGTGATGACATTATACTGTGAAGAGTCAAATGATACTCCACCTTTTTTTTTAAAGCAGCTACTAATTGATTATTGCCATTTATGCCATGAATATTTTGTTTTCGTAAGACCTTTGGACAGAGGGTCTCATTGCTGGTTTTTTTGGCAATCCAAGTAGACTGTATCAGCTGTAAAACTTTTTGCTCCTTGTCTCTTCTGATAACTGTGTGACATTCACAAATGCCATGCTGGCTTTTCCCTGGTATTTTTACATGTCTATGTTTTCTTTTATTTTTATAGTTTTAATGATTTTTACAGTCCAGAAACCATACTTACTAGTCAATAACACTCATGATAACTGTTCAAGCCTTTAGTGAAATTTTTACTATCGGGTACCAAAACTAACTTGGCCCTTAGCAGTTCAGTAATTTTATACAGACTTTAATTTAGGACTGTCTGATGCATAGAATATTAGCTGTTTTTCACATGTGCCCAGTTTTATTTTGATTAATTTTAATTGCATTAAAAGTGTGTATGTCTCATCTAACACCATAGTCAAGGGTAACTGATAGGCATTTCTGAGGGAAAATTCTCCTTACTCAAGTTAAATATTGATTACTCCATATGGTGTTTCTCTTTCACTCTCTCTTTTAAATGCTCACATATCCAGTTTCCTTACTTTTAGATGGCAACAGCCTGAACCCCACCTTAACAATTCAGCTCATTGGGTTGTTCTCTTGGAGTGCATTAAAGATAGTTTCTTAACCCAGGTAATAGACACCCCCAGCTGAGGGGATGCAATATTGGACCTGATGGTCACCAATACAAGTGAGCTCATCAGCGATGTCAAGATAGGAAGCAGCCTGGGCTGCAGTGATCACACATCGTAGGAGTTCAAGGTCCTGATGGATATGGGAGAGGTGAGGAATATAGTCAGGAGTTTAGGAAAGCAAACTTCTAGCTCTTCAAGGAGCAGGTCAGTAGGACCCCCTGGGATACAGTCCTCAGGGACAAGGGAGCAGAGCAGAGCTGCAAATATTTAAGGATTCATTCCACAGAGTGCAAGAGTGCTCAGTCCCCAGATGCAGGAAATCAGGCAGGGAAGAGAAGAGACCGGCATGGCTGAGTTGCGACCTGCTGGCCAAAGTGAAGGGCAAGAGAGAACTGCACAGGCAGTGCAAACAGAGACAGGGAATTGGGGAGAGTATAGGGACATTGCCTGGTTGTGTAGGGATGAGGTCAGGAAGGCCAAGGCGTGGCTGGGGCTGAACTTGGTAAGGGAAGCAAAGAATAACAAGAACAGTTTCTGTAAGTACATCAACCAGAAAAGGAAGGTTAAAGAAAGCGAACCCTAACTAGTGAATGAAAATGGTGACCTCACATCAACAGACAAGGAGAAGGCTGAGGTATTCAACAACCTTTTTGCCTCAGTCTTCACTGACAACTGCTCTCCTCACCACTCCTGTGTCAATAGATGACAAGGTGGGGATCACAGGGATATAGCCACTCCTACTGTAGAGGAGGGTCAGGTTTGTGACCACCTGAGGAACTTGAGCATATATAAGTCTATAGGACTTGATGAGATGCATCCCAGAGTCCAGAGAGAATTGGCTGATGTGGTAGCCAAGCCACTCTCCATGATATTTGAAAAGTCATGGCAATCAGGAGAAGTCCCTGGTGACTGGAAGAAGGGCAAATCGTCCCCATTTCTAAAAAAGGTAGAAAAGACGACCCTGGAAACTACCAACCTGTTAGCCTCACCTCTGTACCTGGGAAGATCATGGAACAGATCCTCCTAGAAGCTATGCTAAAGCACATGGAGGACAGGGAGGTGATTCAAAGCACCCAGCATGGTTTCACCAAGGGTAAGTCCTGCCTGACCAACCTAGTGGCTTTCTATCATGGAGTAACCACAGCAGTGGGCATGGGAAAAGCAATGGATGTGATCTGTCTGGACTTCTGTAGGTAGTGAGTCATGTTGCTGATAAGCTTAGCGTACATAAAAGATCCTTGCCTTTCTGAGATCACAAGTTTTTCACTGTATTTTTCTTCCTTTAAAGATCTTATTCCCCTTGCAATGCAGCTATCTGGAAAAAGCACTTTTCCAAAATGATCGTTTATTTTTTAACTTCTCATTTGTCATTCCCTCTCTTGCTTTGTGTATAGACTACTAATGTCCACTGGTACTGATAGTATTGCCATGCACTGCTGCAGTAAGCCTATATTGAAGTCACATTACTTTTCTGCCTTGCTCTGACTGCAGAAGCACAGTTACCTTCAGACTTTTCTGTTGTGTTTCTTACTGTGAATTCTTGTCCATTAGTTCCAAATGATTATCAGTGTGAAAACAAACATTCCAGATTCTGCTTCATTTCCCCCTCTCTCTCACACAAGCATGCACATAGCTGTGACTCCTTAATGGTGGAGAAAATCACTGTTTTCCCTATGAGAACAAAGAAACAGTGAGACATCTTGGGCTGGAAGAAATGGATTTCTTCAAAGACTATCTTGGAAGCGATGTGGTTTCTTTCATATAAAAAGTGAGAGTGTACCAATCTGACTTGCTGATGACACATCCTAGGTGCAGACAGGGCATTCAGGATATTTTACTGACAGAACTTAAGGACAGAGCATTAGAAACTGCACTAGATTCAGAATACAAAGTGCAAAATCATATATGGCCATCGGAGTTATGACAACACCTTCTATCATTAGATGCCTTCCATTATAGACCCTTCTATGAGGATGGCATAGGAAAAGAAAAGACAAGATAAAGACACATGATCATAGAATCATAGCATCATAGAATCATAGAATCATAGAATTGTTAGGGTTGGAGGGGACCTTAAAGATCATCTAGTTCCAAATCCCCTGCCATGGGCAGGAACATCCCACTAGATCAGGTTATCCAAGGCCCCATTCAACCTGGCCTTGAACACCTCCAGGGATGGGGCAGCCACAACTTCCCCTGTCGACGTGTTCCAGTGTCTCACCACTCTCATGGTGAAGAAATTCTTCCTAATGTCTAGTCTAAATCTGCTCTCCTCCAGCTTGTATGCATTCCCCTTTGTCCTATCACCACAAGCTTTTATGAATAGTCTGTCTCCAGCTTTCTTGTAGCCCCTTTCAGGTACTAGAAGGTTACTATAAGATCTCCTCGGAGCCTTTTCTTCTGCAGGCTGAACGACCCCAACTCTTTCAGCCTGTCCTCACAGGGAAGGTGCTCCAGCCCTTGGATCATCCTTGTAACCCTCCCCTGGACCTGTTTCAACAGCTCCGTATCCTTCTTACATTGAGGATTCCAGAACTGGACACAGTATTCCAGATGAGGTTTCACAAGAGAGGAATAAAGGGGCAAAATCACCTCCCTGGACCTCCTGGCCACGCTTCTCTTGATGCAGCCCAGGATATGGTTGGCCTTCTGGGCTGCGAGCACACGCTGCTGGCTCATATTGAGCTTCTCATCGATCAGCACCCTGAAGTCCTTCTCTGCAGGGCAGGTCTCATAACATTGTATACAGGCTGCCAACATGACGGAAAAGGCAAAGACCCTGGAAACCCAGGATGGATTAAGTAAGTTATTTCCTGCAGAGAGAGGGGTGTATGTATATCCTGCTGTCAGGTGGAATATAAATTGGTCACCCAGGTTAAGAAAAAAAAAAGATTGCTTTAAAGTAGAGTTTATGATTGGCAGGGGCTATTAAGATGGTTAGGAAAATGGAGAGCATAATATGTGAAGTGATACTAGAAGAGCCTGGCTTGAATAATTTAGCAGAATGAGGATGACGGGAAGCATAGTTTCTCTTGATAGATTCCTAAGTGGGGTGAATGCTAAACAGGGGAAAAACTATTGTGTCTAGGGGGCAATGATGGCAGCAGAGCAAATGGGGCACATCATGTGAGAGACAACGAAGCCTGAGCATCTGATGGAAACCCCTGAGCTGATGGGCAAGTCAGCTTTTCAGGATTTCCACGTGGAGTACCTTGGCAAAGAAATGAAACCTTTCTGAGAGGATGAAAAGTATCGTCCACCACACCGTGCTTGCAGTAACACTACTAGTGGAAACTTTGGGTTCCTACTGCTTCTCCCACCAACTTGCTAGCTGTGCTTAGACACAACTTGGTGTTTGCTGGGCTTTGGAGTCCACATTGCTAAAGAGGAGTTTATGATGCTGATGGCTTCTTTAAAGTGGCTTGAGCCTGCCAGAAACAGGGCTATGTAGCAGCAAGGTGTTGTTATTCTCATTTCCAGCTACTTCAAAGGAAAGCCCAATCTTCCTTTCCAGCCACCAGGTGAAACAAAGGTGTGTGAGTGGGTGAGAACAAAGGCTGCGTCACCGGCACAGCTACGGGAAAAACTCCAAGTATTACTCAGTTTGTTATAGAGAGAATACTAGTTAAAGAGATTCTTTATTTTCTTTTTCAGTAATTCACCTTTTCGTGTACCACTGATGATGCTTTGAAATGAATAAATTTCCTGACAGCAGGGACTGTAACTGTCTACATTTTCTGCTGTCATCTTCATTTGATCATTAATTTTTCCCCAACAAACATCTGTCCTGAAAGTAGCTGCCTCATGCTGGTAAATGAATAGCTCCTTTCATGGTCTGTGCCACATTTATTTTAACTTGGTCAAATTGGATAAAATTAGATAAGTACTACTGAAATCTAAAACACATTAAAAGGAGGTCAAAGTTAGCCACATTAATGTGTTGCTGCAGATTAGTGCCAGCTGCATTTTAGAATCTTAAACGAGAGAAGAAAATCCCGAAATGTTGCTGTATTCCTCACCAACTAGGGAACATTAATTATAAATAAGAAGGGAAAAATGCAACTGTTCCCTCAAATATTTCCCAAAATAAATTTATGGAACTGTTCGACACCCACAAATGCATTCCTTCACCTATGTTGTCAACAGTGCCTTTTTTTGATAAGTATACTTCAGGTATCTGTCTTCTTTGGCCATATCTTCATTGCCTGCAGGCTTTCCAGAACCGGAAAATGCCAACAGACTGTCACTGAAATTGTTAGCTGGGATTCCCCCAGGGGCACAAGGCTGTCAGATTGGGGTCAGTATGGTTTGTTCAAAGCATTTTCAGCTCCAGTTGACTGATGTGGGAAATTCTTGACTATGTACCAATACTTCTAAATCACAGGTAATGCTGGGAGATCTGTTATTTTTTTTTGTGCAAAATATTTCTTCCTTACTCTGTCAGAGGATGTTTAAATAAACAAATAATACTAATGTCATTTTGTAGCAATATTTTTTCTGGATAGACTCACAGGAATATACAGTAAGTACAGTGTTTAATTAGCCTTTTCAGTGAAAAGGTGGGTTGTGTCTATTTTCTAATAGAAAGAAATTTTTGCACGTGGCAGACTAAGCTCTGTATTTAAGGGCAGATGCCTCCAGATGCAAGAGGGCGTAATTCCCCATTAACTGCAATATTAAATTTCTCAGGTTATTTGGATGCACACTTGACTACACCGACAAATCCTAATAAAAGCAGAATTCCAAATAAAAAAAAGGATAAAAAGTTATACAAGATAAAAGGGTTATGAGCTCAAAAGCTCATTGAGATAGTTACAGAGCATGGTCAGGTTTATGCTTTAAAGAACTAAAAGATTTGTAAGTATTTGACAGTGTTAAGTGTGGTCTTTTTCTCCTTTTGCTAGGGGTAGCCCCTCTTGGTAAGTACAAGCATCTGTCTCTGTCAGGAGGATCACTGAACCAAAGCAACACAAAACTTCTGCCTTCAACAAGAAATAATAGAACACTAGTATTATGAGCCTAAAATTGAAGGCAACACTGTGCGTCCATTGATATTCAAAAATATAGATTTGTGCTGCTTGTTAAAATGACAAATGCTAGGTGTCTTCTGTTCTTTTGCATGTGCTGAAACTGGAGTTGACCTTATGTGGCTTCATGTAAGTTAGGTGTTTAGAATGAGCAGTAATGTCCTCTCTGTAGCCAAAGGAGAGAGAAATACACTTCTAGAGGACAATTCCTTCCAGTTTACATTGTCTACGTTCACAGTGAGCTGAGGTTAAAAGCCTGTAGTGACTGAGTGTTTAAACAATCCTGCCTTCACTGTTAATTGTATCATTTTAACTGAGCAACAGGCATCCTTGCTTTGTAAGCTTTTACCTCAAGGGTTTTCTTTTTTTGATGGTTCACCAAAAGAATGTCGGTTTGAAATCAAACAAGTTTTTTTTTGGCCAGGCCTTCTCACTTATGCAGTCTCTTTCCCAAACAACATACCGTTACTTACGAGTTACTCCTACTTTCATGCAATAAACTAGAACTTTCTAACATGTTGAACAGCACGTCAAAGGAAAATGTTACCTATGGATTGTAGCATTCCCATCAGGGCAGGATGTTAGACACAAGCTGGTCATTAAGAAAGGCTTCCATGCAGCTGAACTTGGAGTATTGACAGTATAGGTGACTTTCTGAGTCTCCTTCCAGCCTGTTTTCCTCTATGTCTCTGGAACTATTAAAACACCAAAAGCATAGTTCATCCAAGCTGACTGAGATATGGGAAGAAGCATCACTGCATGTAAGCAGTGAGTTTTTAGCAAAAAAAAAGCAAACCATGCATTTTTTATGTCCCAATCATGTGCTGCCGATTCCCCAGTCCTTCTGGAAAGCTTATTTCAAGACGTTAGTACTGTATTACTTGACAGCCTACTGCTTCCAAACCCCAGAATTCCCTTTGAGCTGCAGTCTGCCGTTAAAATGTGAGTATTCAGAGAGGTCTCTAGCTGCATTTAGATGCACGTAACTCTTAAATTACACAGTGATGTCAAGAATTGATGTGTATACTTGATAGCTTTAATATTGGTATTTATGTCTCAATAAATTATACTTGCAGAAGTAAAAGTGTAAAAGCCAGACTGCATTAATATCTATACCAAACATAAACCTCAAAACATAATTGATATGGATATTAGCAGTGTAATTTCAATAATATTAAACATGCCTATGGCTTGTGATAGGATTTTCTGAATGCAGCCTGCAAGTGATAAAGTGAATCAGGTAAGAAATACTTCTTTGCAGAAGACCTGGTTTGAATTAATGATTGAAACCCAGGTATTGGATACCAGACACTGATTTGAGGGGAGAAATTTAAGACCTTTGAATAACTAAAGCAAGATAAACCACATCGTTTTTAATATCACACTAAAATATTACTTGAACTTGAGGTTTGCAAATTATTCCTAGAGTCTTTTTGGGTTTTGCAGTGTAGCCCACTTGTGTTATTTTTTCTGGAGAGAAGATAACTCCTTACTTGCAAGTCATGCTTCACAATAATTGGAGATGGGAAACATCTCCACAAAGTAAAAGAGTCTCTCTCAAATATTTTAAAATTAGCACACTATAGTAGAAGTTATCTGGCAAGTCATCTGCAAGCTTGCTGATGACTCAGATTCTGTTTCTGAAATGGCAGGGCACCACATATAACCTTGAAGAGGGCTGTGCTTTTACAACAATAAATATTTCTTCAGCTCTGCTTGACGATCTAACGTACAAGACTTTTGTTCACATTATTCTGTGACAAGCGGTGTCCCTCAGGGGTCCGTACTGGGACTGATGCTGTTTAATATCTTCATCAATGATATTGACAGTGAGATTTTGTGCACCCTCAGCAAGTTTGCAGATGACACAAAGCTGAGTGGTGTAGTTGCCACACCAGAAGGACGGGATATCATCCAGAGGGACCCGGACAGGCTGGAGAACTGAGTCTGTAAGTACCTCATGAGGTTCAACAAGGCTAAATGCAAGGTCCTACACCTGGGTAGGGGCAATCCCTTATTTCAGTACAGGATGAGGGACGATGTGATTGAGAGCTACCCTGCAGAGAAAGACTTGAGGGTGCTGATTCATGAGAAGCTCGACATGAGCCAGCAGTGTACACTTGCAGCCCAGAAGGCCAACTGTATCCTGGGCTGCATCAGAAGAAGCGTGGCCAGCAGGTCAAAGGAGGTGATTCTGCCCCTCTATTCCTCTCTTATGAGACCTCATCTGGAATCCTGCGTCCAGTTCTGGAATCCTCAACATAAAAAGGATATGGAACTGTTGGAATGGTAGGGCTACAAAGATGATCAGAGGGCTAGAGCACCTTCCCTGTGACGACAGGCTGAGTTGGGGTTGTTCAGCTTGGAGAAGAAAAGGCTCCTAGGAGACCTTATAATGACCTTCCAGCAACTGAAAGGAGTATATAAGAAAGCTGAAGAGGGACTACTCATAAAGGCTTGTGGTGATAGGGTGAGGGGGAATGGGTATAAACTGGAGAGGGGCAGATTTAGGCTTGATATAAGGAAGAATTTCTTCACCATGAGAGTGGTGAGGCACTGGGACAGGTTGCCCAGGGAAGCTGTGGCTGCTCCATCCCTGGAAGTGTTCAAGGCCAGGTTGGATGGGGCCTTGGGTAGCCTGATCTAGTGGGACATGTCCCTTTCCATGGCAGGGGGGCTGGAACTAGATGATCTTTAAGGTCCCTTCCAACCCTAACAATTCTATGGTTCTATGATTATATATTTGTGCTTAGTATGGGTTAAAGGAAGCTAAGAAGCTCATAAAATGAGCTTGTCTTTTCTGTTAGGGTGAGAAGTGCTTTAAATTGTTTCAACCATAAACTCCATAGATAGTGTAGCTACCCATATGTGAAATTACATTCCATAAAACAGCAATTTAACTCAAATCTATTAATGAATTTTCTAGACTCCATGGGTTCCAGTGTGGTTTTAATTTGTGTAGAGCATCTGCAGAGGGGGTGATGGTTGTTATTTGAAAAACATTAATGTATAGAGATAGACCATACTGCTCTGTGAAGACATCTGACGTAGAGATCTGGAAAAGTTTGCAGGGTTGACCCTTCTGACTCCTTGGTGAACTTGTGGGGTGGTGGTGAATGAGAGACTGAGCGGCCATGGTTCTCTTGTTTCACTAGGTGCAGGAAAAATGAGGCCAATGAATGCCCCTAAATAATCAATTTTTGATATTCAGTCTATAGATTCCTTTAACAATTTCATTGCTTTACCTCAGTAATCTTTTAGTGTCAACAAAACGAATGGACCTTGTCCTGGTTGTTTAAAGATGCTTTAAGGTTTGAACTGTCTTCACGGTCTTCTGTGAATGCCATGCAGCAAAAATCTATGGCTTTGGAAAAAAAAAATTAAATTTAAATAAAATTAAATAAATGATTGTAGAAATAAAGAGAATAAAGCAACTCTTCTAACTCCTTTTGCTCATCACTTGACATGATTACAGGAGCTGGTAAACAGAAGTTGCCTTCTGTATTGCTGCATCTTCAGCATGTAGAAAATATTCAAATATCTTCTGAAATGAACAGCATATCCCACCAGCATAGCATCATGGTAAAATTTCACTAGTCAAGACAGGCTTTCACTTTACATGATGATTGTGTGGCTTAAAAAAATTTTGTATACATCCATAAATCATATTGGGAGAGTGAAAAAAATAGTAATGATGAAGCTTTATGTTAGCTGGAATTTACACAAAATTTATAACCTGGTTCTTGAAATGGAAGTCCTGGACCTGTCTAGAAGTGGAAAAAAGTACTTTGAACTTGATAAGGTAAGCACACTTTTTTTTGCTTGGATGGTATGTTTATTCATTGCTTGTAGATTAGACCACTCATATTTTCCATGTGTGTTTATATCCCAGAACACTTGTTGGGGATGATTCGGTCCATTTAGTAGTGGAGATTTACACTAGCATCACATAATACCAGAGTGCTAAAGACCGCACAAGCTAACAGCTGACTTCTGAGTAGAGTTTAATATTGATCTTGCATTAATGGAACCACTCTAGAACCAGCCAAAATAAACAGGAAGCCACTGGTTGTCTCAGAATTAGATTTAAATCCCTAACAGATTTGGGTCTATATTGTCTGAAGGCAGTTAATCTTTCGTATAAAATAACTAACAACTGAGGTAATCAGCATGATAAAGCTTTTTTTTTTTTTGATGCAGCAGACAGACTTCAATAAGGGATTTGCTGAGAAATGTTTCTTATTCTGGTCTGCTTTTTCTTCTGCCATGAATATCAGAGCTCAGGTCAGCTAATCTCTCCATAAATGCTGTAAACACTTTTTTTTTTTCAGAATTCAGATGTTTGGGGAGAGTTTGGAGCAAGGCTGAGATGGGTTGTTTTTTGCAAGCTGTTATGAAGTCATGGGGTCAGATGAAACAGTGACTCTGCAGGCTAGCAGTAACTTCATGAGAGTTTCATGTCCTTTAAATACTAATGTACTGAAGTATAACATTTCACCCAGACAGGTTTCTTTTGAGTAAACATGTGTCTAATGAAGTTGGGAAGAAATTCCTTGTGCAACTGCCTCTCTTTCAACTGACTGTGAAGAATGAGAACACCTAGCTCACACTTGACACCTAACTCATATTTGATATCTCGGTTAAATTTTGCCTGTCTTTAGATTTATATATTATTGGAATTGTTCAGAATCTGCCTAATTCCTGTTCTTCTATTTGGTAACTGAAATACAATAATTAGTAGTCTGCTGGGGAAAAAAAAGAAGTCCTTCATAAAAGTCCCTTTTGGGGCTTTAGCTCCAGCTTTCTTTTTCATCTTGTTTTTGGGTATCTTAAAGAATAGAAGTAGAACATGATGGACAGCACTACTCTGGGCCTCAGACCACCATCTGCATCCTCAACTCACCGGTGTTTTTTTAGTTCTCCCCCTTCCCACCTTCTGTTACCACTACTTGCCAGATCTGAGATCTCATTATCCCTTTTCATTCCCAGTCAGACTCCTAGCAGGAGCACAGCGCATGGATCGGTGCCTGAATATTTCCTTACAGATCAGCAGCCTTGTTGGCTTCTATGTGTGGAGGCGTTTGAATTTCCCAGTGGTTTAGTGCCGTGATTTTTCACATTTGTCTTTCCGGCAGTTCTTCATCTCAAGCCTAATGGGCCCCGTCAGGCCTGCAGCTAAGGGCAAGCATATCAGGAGATGAGCAGTAAGACTGTTGCCTTTGAGAGGAAGCCTTCAAGGCTTTATTCTTCACGGCTCCAGGTGTTTGTGAGTTATTCTAAAAGTCCACTGCAAACAAGTCTGAGGGTGCTGCCATATCTCTAAACACAGCTCCCTGGTGCAGGAGTTGGAGGGCAGCAGTGTCACTTTTGAATATAGGAAAACAAAGCAACATGGCAATTGCTTTGTAACAAGCCGAAACTCACAGGCATTAACTGAGAAATAAAAGGTCAAGAGAACACATTTTTGTCACGTGCATCTAGCTTGCTTCCTAATTCCTGACAGTCTTTTTTTTTTTCTTCCTCAGAGTCATAATTTCTGGCAGACTTTGCAGTCTGATCGTGTTACATTGACTTTTTTTAAGGACATTTCCCTTTGGAACATCTTTGTGTGTAGTTTCTTTGTTTGGTGAGTAGAATATGCCTGCCAGCGAGACAGAATCTCATTTAGTTACAGAATACACTGATTCTCTTAATGAAGTTGTGGATCTGTTCTGTAGAGAAAGGACAGATAAGGGTGTCCTCATCTTCTCTCTGTGTGCTGATTATGGTTCATTTTAAAAGTAAAAAAATACTCTGAGCCACCAAATCCTTCAGGTTTTTACCAGGTTTTGTTGAAATATATGTAACAAGTTTCGTGAATTAGCACTGCATTCCATCCTGAGAGAAAGGCTTTAGTTTTGGGGGGTAATTTTAGTCTTTTTTTAATCACAATTAGTGATTTATCACATTACTGCTCTGCAAGGGTTTGCTTGAGGAACAAGAATCAAGTTGAATCACTTGAGCATGTGTTTTAAATTAAGATGGGGTCACTCTCTTCCGTGTTTGATAATTATCAGTTGCTTGAAGCATACAAGAAAATGTCGGACAAG